>NW_015630423.1:192617-193951 GCF_001515625.1 Sinocyclocheilus rhinocerous | reverse complement strand
ATCAGATTTTAATTCCTTCAGGAAGCGAATCATCTGTTGCCCGTCGGAAAGAGATTCTTGTGTTCTAAGCCATCTATTTATATAGAGCAGTTTACTCCTCTAAGGCGGACACAATGAGTTTTCCGGTATGTATGGATGCATGTTACACAGACTCACGAGGAAACAGGTAGGAAGACCGCTTTGTGGCCTTTATCTATTGTTGTATCCGTGATATCTGTGTTTGTGAGTAAGTTGCGCTCTGGGCTCGCTCTCTTTCTGAGGAAGGAGAGATGTCCGTTGAACCCCCGCTGTTCCAGCTCTGCGGTTGCCGAGGCGCCGCACGAGCTCGACGCTTGGGGTGACGGCGATGAGCCCGAGTGTACAGAGAGTGAGAGAACGGAATTAATCCCCTTCTCTCTTGCTCTCTTCCTCAGACCGCGTGTGTTCATCAGAAGAGCGCCTCGTGAGTCAGGTGGTTAGTCAAATCTGATTCCCGCACCGGAATCTCGCAATCGATTCTTTCGGCTGCGGAATGTGTTGCCAACTTCTTTCAATAGAAAGTAGCTAAAGCCAGTTTGAAAAGTCGCTAAATGTCGTCAGATGACGTCATACGCTAATTAGCATATTCATGACGTCATCGCATCTGTTGCCTTTTACATTTGTTTGTCTCTCTGTGCTCACATACTGTATTTTAATGCAGCCAAATTATCAATAAAACTGTTTTCATTTATATATATTACTGTTTCTGTTGTCAGACAACAGAATAAATATGAAATAGTGAAATAGTAAATTCCTGTGCTGTGATTTCGGCTATATTTGCATGTAAAATTAGAGAAGCAACATAATATCTATTTTAACTGAGCAGACGCAGAGAGAGAGGTGTGTGCACGCTGACCTCGCACCGTTGCGTCAGTACCAGCGACCACAGAGACTCGCTAAGGTTTGTCCAAGAAGTCGCTAGATTTGTTGCTAGTCGCTTTTTTGGAAAAAAAAAAGTCGCCAAGGGGTCTGAAAAATCGCTAAATCTAGCGACAAAGTCGCTAAATTGGCAACACTGCTGCGGATTAGATGATGCATACTCTACAGCAGCCTCGGGCTCGAGCTCGCAGGCGACACAAGCTGTAGATATAAACTATGGGTTAAGGGGCGAGCTTACTGATATAAAATCCCCGTTGCTCTACTCCCTCCCTGGATCAAGTGTTTCTCAAGTTTATTAAACAACATGAGAGGCACTGAAGTCGTGCACTATGGTTTTTGGCACTTCGAGCTACCAAGCATTAATTTGCCCGACTAATTAATATTTCTTTCAGCTCCGCTGCTGCATTGAGCTGAAACAAATAAGTGGAAGAGCTCAC
>NW_015630423.1:191541-192531 GCF_001515625.1 Sinocyclocheilus rhinocerous | reverse complement strand
CGTTGCGTCAGTACCAGCGATCACAGAGACTCGCTAAGGTTTGTCCAAGAAGTCGCTAGATTTGTTGCTAGTCGCTTTTTTGGAAAAAAAAAAGTCGCCAAGGGGTCTGAAAAATCGCTAAATCTAGCGACAAAGTCGCTAAATTGGCAACACTGCTGCGGATTAGATGATGCATACTCTACAGCAGCCTCGGGCTCGAGCTCGCAGGCGACACAAGCTGTAGATATAAACTATGGGTTAAGGGGCGAGTTTACTGATATAAAATCCCCGTTGCTCTACTCCCTCCCTGGATCAAGTGTTTCTCAAGTTTATTAAACAACATGAGAGGCACTGAAGTCGTGCACTATGGTTTTTGGCACTTCGAGCTACCAAGCATTAATTACTATTTCTTTCAGCTCCGCTGCTGCATTGAGCTGAAACAAATAAGTGGAAGAGCTCACTGTGTTTCATTGTATTTGTTATAGCAAGCTATAACAGTGAGCAGGCGGTTTTTCCCCTCTCTTTCTATACAATGTGTTATCATTTGTTACCCTGGCCTGGACCACAAAACCAGTCATAAGTAGCAAGGGTATATTTGCAGCAATAGCCAGCAATACATTGTATGGGTCAAAATCATCCATTTTTATTTTATGCAAAAAAATCATTAGGATATTAAGTAAAAAGATCATGTATGGGATCAGATTCCCGCCAAATGTATTGCAGTCATGGATAAAAAAAAAATAAGTGTGAAACCAAAATTTAAAAACGCAAGTAAAATTATATTGCACAAAATTTAAAAATGAAAGCAAAGTTTTCAGAATAGCAAACAATGGTCACGGATCAAAAAATAATATGTAAATCAAAAATGTAATAAATCATTAAAAAAAATAATAAGCATGAATCAAAACTTTAAACACATTTAAAATCATATTGCACAAAACTGAAATATTAATGCAAAATTATCCGAATTGCACACAAAATCATGTTTTCCTTGGTTATATTTCTCTGTTT
>NW_015630423.1:176701-191358 GCF_001515625.1 Sinocyclocheilus rhinocerous | reverse complement strand
CACGGATCAAAAAATAATATGAAAATCAAAAATGTAATAAATCATTAAAAAAAATAATAAGCATGAATCAAAATTTAAACACATTTAAAATCATATTGCACAAAACTGATATATTAATGCAAAATTATCCGAATTGCGCACAAAATCATGTTTTCCTTGGTTATATTTCTCTGTTTATTGTGCTCTCAGACATTTTCTGCACATATTTTTATTTTTTGTATGCTTATGCTGTTTTTCCCTTCGCTCTTGTTTCCACGTTCTGTGCTTCTTCTTCCAAATGTTGCGGTTAGAGTTTCATGTAAATCAGGGCGGGCTTAAGCGTCATCATTGGTCCACTGGTTCTAGATTGACAGCTCTTCCTCTAGCCAATCAGATGAAGAGGGGCGGTGACGTCTCTCCAATCGAGCCTCATTAGTAGGGATGGTTACCGAAACCCGGTATTTAATCAGTCCCGGGGCTAAATTATGAAAGACCGGAGTATCGATAAGCTTTATTACTGTTAGGAGAGGATAATATGAGTAAGAGCAGGGGTTTTCAAACTGGGGTCCGTGTCGTGACCCAAAGCCAGGGGGTCCCGCAAAATAATTTGCTATACCGTATTTTCCGGACTACACGTCGCGTTTTTTATCTTCTGAACATGCTATGATTTATATTCCAAAGTGACTTATATAATGCATTTAATGTCAAATAAGCAAAACATTAACAGGTAAAAGCGGGCACTTCAAGGTTTCTATAAATATATTTCTCATTCTGTGTGACAAGTATATTAGACAGTATCGCTGTGTTTTTCTTCATTTCAGGAAGAGGTTTCACTGTTATTTTGAAGGTATGCAGATAAAAAATAGATTGTTTTGAATGATGTCTTGCTCCTATCTGACAGATATCACATCTTTCCGCTGATGTGAGTAACCCAATTGTTCGCGCCGGCGCCTCCCGCGCGCACACAACATAATCAGTTCTAGCATTGCAATCTTTACATCGCAGCCTCTTCATCATCAAAGTAAATGAGACAACTAAACATACAAAAGGTATTGGTGACTCAATTTAGCTTGTCTTTTGTACAATATGTAGGTTTTAGCGCGAGCATCGCCATGCTGTTCCAAACACATTTTTTGCATATGTGAAGGATGTTGTATTCAGATACGAGAGAAGTACAAAACCTTGTTTACAAAATAAATAGGCTAATAGTTTATCAACCAAATGTTACACCGTGTCTAATGATTCACTCATGGAAATGAGAGATATGTGAGCCCAGCAGGCGGTTCAGTTTTTAGTTTAGTTTTAAATAAGTTATAGGCTTAGCATTTAAAATAAATGTTGTTTGTAAAGAATGGCACTATAATTTATTTTATGACATACGGTTAAGCAAAACACGAAGAAAAGAGTGTTTTTCCTAATATCAGGACGATTGCAAATGTTTACTGAACTGAATCAATATAACAAGAAGTATATTTTGAGTGAGTTTACTATTAATAGTAACTATTTTCTCATTTTGCTCTATTTCGACAAAGAGTCCAAACAAAGCCACAGCAGAACAGTGTCCTCTACAAGCAACACAGCAGCCTTTCGTATTGAATGATTCACTTTATTCCTCACTGAATGAATCAGCCATTTGAATGAATGATTTAAAGGGGTGGTTCACTGGCTTTTTTCTAGGCTTGATTGTGTTTATGGGGTGCAGTCTAACATGTGCTAATGCTTCGTTTTTAAAAAAACTCATTATTTTTCACATAAGTCACCGCCCCTCTTCATCTGATTGGCTAGAGGAGGAGCTGTCAATCTAGAACTAGTGGACCAATGATGATGTTTTAGCCCTCCCTGATTTACATGAAACTCTAACCGCAACATTTGGAAGAGGAAGCGCAGAACGTGGAAACGAGCGAAGGGAAAAACAGCATACGCATACAAAAAATAAAAATATGTGCAGAAAATGTCTGAGAGCACAAAAAAACTGAGAAATATAACCAAGGAAAACATGATTTTGTGTGCAATTCGGATAATTTTGCATTAATATTTCAGTATTGTGCAATATGATTTTAAATGTGTTTAAAGTTTTGATTTATGCTTATTTTTTTAAATGAGTTATTAAATTTTTGATTTACACGTATTATTTTTTTTTTATCCGTGACTGCAATACATTTGGCGGGAATCTGATCCCATACAGGGTCAAATTTGTAGTTGCCGTGTAGTTCGAGTTGTCTGCCCATCAAGTGCATTACACTAGAGAACTTCAACTCCCAGCATGCATGGCGCTCAGTCAGAGTCAAAAATCCGCAACTAGACAAACACATAAAGCTTACACATTCATTGACGCGCTCTTAAGAAGGCGTTATCATGGAAGAAGCTGCGTTTGTGACATTCTATTCCTTTTTTTCTTCCAGAATCCTTTTTTTTTTTTTAAACACTGCGACAAAGCGTGACATCTATGGGACAAACCGTTGGCTTAACACCACGAGCCGTTTATTAAACCGCATCGATACCTCGCTGGACTAGAAGGAGCTAAGGAGGCGGGTCCAAAAGCAAAACACGGCCACACGAAGCTTGTAGCGCACAGGATGGGATGATTCTTTGAGACTGAGACCAAAAGTGTCAGAGTAAATCAATGAATTCCCAATGCGGAGGATTTTCTCCGAAAGATAACGGTACGGCATAGCATAATGCTCCATGCGGAGTGATCGATGAATGTCTGCGAACGAGAAACCGCAGTTTGGCTGAAAAGCAATGGCAACCGGTCACGACCCGTGGTAAGTTAAGATTAATTAGTGTAAGTTAGTAACCGGTTTGATGTTGTTTATGACTTATATGAGACCGTTAACTCTCTAAACCATTTAATATCCTATATTGTTATAAACAACAAATTCAATAAAACATTTAACCAGTTAAACGTCTTATCTAATAAACTGGTAGCATGTGAATTGTCACTAGATTGTGTGCATGGTCCATATTATGCCCCACCCTAGCACACAAATAGAATGATACAGTCAGTTACCCTGTGGGACTTTCATTGGTTGCCTGACAACAGGTCAAGATCTAAACCTAGAGATATATGTCACTGTTGTTCTTGTACTATAGTAAAATGTCATAATGTGTCAGCTGGGCAAAATACATATTCCTCCAAGCTCTGGCTTTTAGAAGACGTACTGATGTCTGCATTTGGATACAGCTCAAACTTGATAGCCCCTAATAGGTGTAATTTGATTTTTAACTGCAGAGGCGACGTGGCAGGATCCATTCATTTCTGTTAGGGGTTGTTGTGCATGAAAGTAACATCAGTCAAGGGCAAGGCCATTAAAAACAAAAGCATCCTTGAAGACAAAATGTTTCTTCTCAGTGAAAGAACTAAAATAAAAAGATCTTTGTAATCTTGTGTTGTTTGTCTGACCCACTTTGCCTTAAGACAGAAACTATTGAGATATTGGAATTTAATTGGAATGAAAATTACTCGCATGTGTCATTTTTTCTTTAGCATTATTATTATTATGATGTTCAGATGCAAGTTATTCTTTATTGATTGTCCAGGTCATATTTCATTTTGAAAATGAAGCCAGGACCATTAAAATTGTATGCATTGTAACATTGACTTTATAATTTTCATTAGATTCTCATTACTGTAATATTACAGGCATTATGCATATTTGCATGATACTTTCATATTACAGTATTGATAGATATATATGTTTACTGTAATAAGAACTGTACTTTATTTTCATGAAGACAGTGTCATAATGCAAAACCTCTTAGTCCTGAAAAGAAAATAAATTTTCTTAACTAGAAAATAAAAATTCTTTCTATTTGTTTTCTTTGATATTGAGGTGAAACATGACCTGAACATGTTCTTTTAATGCTTTCTGAGATTCAAGCCTGTGAATAGTTAAAGGTTTGCCTTTGTGATTTTAGGTTGCCATGGGTGATAGTCTGTCATGACTATCTAGGCAAGAGGGTCTTCCAGGTTCCCTCATCTACAGTGATCAGGTACATCAAGACCCTGATCTACCAAGAAACAGATTATCCTGTGTCTCAGCAGCAGCTGTTTCACAATGGAAAACTGGTGAGCTGTAAACTTTTGTAACATTTTTCAATATATATTTTATATACAGTTAAAAAAAACAGCAGTAATGATCTGTTAGGGGGATTCTTTGAAGAGAATCTCCAAATGAAGAACATCACCTCACATTGCCTTCCCCATGTGATCAGAATCAACCCCCTGAAATACACAGGTTTATAATCCACCCAAAGAAACTGATTTAGAAACTGGGCAGAGGCCAGATTGTTTAAATGTGCTCTATTGTGTTGTAATCAGTGTGCAGCCCAGGGTAAGAGCTCATGATAGTTTCCAGTGTTTTGTAGTGTATACACAGCCAAATCCACAGTGATGTTTGTGCTTGTACACAGTACAGATCACAACAAATTGCACATAAATAAAATCTGTTAGCATTTTCTTTTATGTTGCGGTTTTTACTTTTCTGTTCACTAGATGAAATTGGAATGAAACATTTGAATTCTTGATTTTTAACCGAGTGGAGCTTTCCCATGCAAGGCTGCAGTGCTAGTATGAAGATGCTCAGACATATTCTGTGTGGTTAAGTTGCAGTTGTGGTGTGCAGTTTCCCATCTTTTGCGTAACTTGTCAGTGAACTACGGCTATGTGTAGTAATTTGGATACAGCTCAAACTTGATAGCCCCTAATTGGTGTAATTTGATTTTTAACTGCAGAGGCGACGTGGCAGGATCCATTCATTTCTGTTAGGGGTTGTTGTGCATGAAAGTAACATCAGTCAAGGGCAAGGCCATTAAAAACAAAAGCATCCTTGAAGACAAAATGTTTCTTCTCAGTGAAAGAACTAAAATAAAAAGATCTTTGTAATCTTGTGTTGTTTGTCTGACCCACTTTGCCTTAAGACAGAAACTATTGAGATATTGGAATTTAATTGGAATGAAAATTACTCGCATGTGTCATTTTTTCTTTAGCATTATTATTATTATGATGTTCAGATGCAAGTTATTCTTTATTGATTGTCCAGGTCATATTTCATTTTGAAAATGAAGCCAGGACCATTAAAATTGTATGCATTGTAACATTGACTTTATAATTTTCATTAGATTCTCATTACTGTAATATTACAGGCATTATGCATATTTGCATGATACTTTCATATTACAGTATTGATAGATATATATGTTTACTGTAATAAGAACTGTACTTTATTTTCATGAAGACAGTGTCATAATGCAAAACCTCTTAGTCCTGAAAAGAAAATAAATTTTCTTAACTAGAAAATAAAAATTCTTTCTATTTGTTTTCTTTGATATTGAGGTGAAACATGACCTGAACATGTTCTTTTAATGCTTTCTGAGATTCAAGCCTGTGAATAGTTAAAGGTTTGCCTTTGTGATTTTAGGTTGCCATGGGTGATAGTCTGTCATGACTATCTAGGCAAGAGGGTCTTCCAGGTTCCCTCATCTACAGTGATCAGGTACATCAAGACCCTGATCTACCAAGAAACAGATTATCCTGTGTCTCAGCAGCAGCTGTTTCACAATGGAAAACTGGTGAGCTGGAAACTTTTGTAACATTTTTCAGATTATATTTCATATACAGTTAAAAAAACAGCAATAATGTTCTGTTAGGGGGATTCCATGAAGAGAATCTCCAAATGAAGAACATCACCTCACGTTGCCTTCCCCATGTGATCAGAATCAACCCCCTGAAATACACAGGTTTATAATCCACCCAAAGAAACTGATTTAGAAACTGGGCAGAGGCCAGATTGTTTAAATGTGCTCTATTGTGTTGTAATCGGTGTGCAGCCCAGGGTAAGAGCTCATGATAGTTTCCAGTGTTTTGTAGTGTATACACAGCCAAATCCACAGTGATGTTTGTGCTTGTACACAGTACAGATCACAACAAATTGCACATAAATAAAATCTGTTAGCATTTTCTTTTATGTTGCGGTTTTTACTTTTCTGTTCACTAGATGAAATTGGAATGAAACATTTGAATTCTTGATTTTTAACCGAGTGGAGCTTTCCCATGCAAGGCTGCAGTGCTAGTATGAAGATGCTCAGACATATTCTGTGTGGTTAAGTTGCAGTTGTGGTGTGCAGTTTCCCATCTTTTCAGATCTATGTTATGAAGGATGCACAGCAGTCTGTCATATTTCACCGTACAGCATCATTCCACCATTGCAGACACTAGGGCTGCACGATAAATCGAAATGGAATCGAGATCGCGATTTGACAGAAGCTGCGATTGTCATGCGTATCTTTCAGTGAAGCACGGTTCTGTGATCAGCAGTAAGATTAATTAGTGTAAGTTAGTAACCGGTTTGATGTTGTTTATGACTTATATGAGACCGTTAACTCTCTAAACCATTTAATATCCTATATTGTTATAAACAACAAATTCAATAAAACATTTAACCAGTTAAACGTCTTATCTAATAAACTGGTAGCATGTGAATTGTCACTAGATTGTGTGCATGGTCCATATTATGCCCCACCCTAGCACACAAATAGAATGATACAGTCAGTTACCCTGTGGGACTTTCATTGGTTGCCTGACAACAGGTCAAGATCTAAACCTAGAGATATATGTCACTGTTGTTCTTGTACTATAGTAAAATGTCATAATGTGTCAGCTGGGCAAAATACATATTCCTCCAAGCTCTGGCTTTTAGAAGACGTACTGATGTCTGCATTTGGATACAGCTCAAACTTGATAGCCCCTAATTGGTGTAATTTGATTTTTAACTGCAGAGGCGACGTGGCAGGATCCATTCATTTCTGTTAGGGGTTGTTGTGCATGAAAGTAACATCAGTCAAGGGCAAGGCCATTAAAAACAAAAGCATCCTTGAAGACAAAATGTTTCTTCTCAGTGAAAGAACTAAAATAAAAAGATCTTTGTAATCTTGTGTTGTTTGTCTGACCCACTTTGCCTTAAGACAGAAACTATTGAGATATTGGAATTTAATTGGAATGAAAATTACTCGCATGTGTCATTTTTTCTTTAGCATTATTATTATTATGATGTTCAGATGCAAGTTATTCTTTATTGATTGTCCAGGTCATATTTCATTTTGAAAATGAAGCCAGGACCATTAAAATTGTATGCATTGTAACATTGACTTTATAATTTTCATTAGATTCTCATTACTGTAATATTACAGGCATTATGCATATTTGCATGATACTTTCATATTACAGTATTGATAGATATATATGTTTACTGTAATAAGAACTGTACTTTATTTTCATGAAGACAGTGTCATAATGCAAAACCTCTTAGTCCTGAAAAGAAAATAAATTTTCTTAACTAGAAAATAAAAATTCTTTCTATTTGTTTTCTTTGATATTGAGGTGAAACATGACCTGAACATGTTCTTTTAATGCTTTCTGAGATTCAAGCCTGTGAATAGTTAAAGGTTTGCCTTTGTGATTTTAGGTTGCCATGGGTGATAGTCTGTCATGACTATCTAGGCAAGAGGGTCTTCCAGGTTCCCTCATCTACAGTGATCAGGTACATCAAGACCCTGATCTACCAAGAAACAGATTATCCTGTGTCTCAGCAGCAGCTGTTTCACAATGGAAAACTGGTGAGCTGTAAACTTTTGTAACATTTTTCAATATATATTTTATATACAGTTAAAAAAAACAGCAGTAATGATCTGTTAGGGGGATTCTTTGAAGAGAATCTCCAAATGAAGAACATCACCTCACATTGCCTTCCCCATGTGATCAGAATCAACCCCCTGAAATACACAGGTTTATAATCCACCCAAAGAAACTGATTTAGAAACTGGGCAGAGGCCAGATTGTTTAAATGTGCTCTATTGTGTTGTAATCAGTGTGCAGCCCAGGGTAAGAGCTCATGATAGTTTCCAGTGTTTTGTAGTGTATACACAGCCAAATCCACAGTGATGTTTGTGCTTGTACACAGTACAGATCACAACAAATTGCACATAAATAAAATCTGTTAGCATTTTCTTTTATGTTGCGGTTTTTACTTTTCTGTTCACTAGATGAAATTGGAATGAAACATTTGAATTCTTGATTTTTAACCGAGTGGAGCTTTCCCATGCAAGGCTGCAGTGCTAGTATGAAGATGCTCAGACATATTCTGTGTGGTTAAGTTGCAGTTGTGGTGTGCAGTTTCCCATCTTTTGCGTAACTTGTCAGTGAACTACGGCTATGTGTAGTAAATTCTGCACCATCTGAAAGCACGTGATGATGATTTCCTGCTGATTACAGAACCGGCATTACTAACAAAATGCGCATGACAATCGCATTCGATTAATCGTGCAGCCCTAGCAGACACCTCTTGCCACTTCAAAATGGCAAAAGTGCACTTGACTGCACTGTGCATCTGGATATGTAGGGGGTTATAATGTTTATTTGATGAAATGCTGCTATCATATATATATATATATTTGTATATATATTTTTAATATGACAAAACAATTTGCAAGTTGTCCATCCTATGTATTTAAGAGAACTGAAGAGTACTTTCTGGTGCAAAATAAATTAAATTTCTGGCGGATACTGACAGCGTGTTGGAGGTTCAGTAATAGTAGCCAGTCATCTGAGAGAATTATTTAGTAACAGTATCAAAGTGACATCAGTTTTTTGATGCACATCTAGGGATTTTTTTATACCCATTTTGGAAAGGTTTTGGTATTCCCATCCAGCATTTTTTATGTGATATCCAAGAATTTTCTTTAAAATATGTGGATGGATACAGCAAGTTGTTAGCCAGGTTGTTATGTTCAGTTATGTTCAGCCTACTTTAACTGGATTTCAGGTGAAGAGGTGCCACTGCTTCGTGAAATTTCCCATTGTATTATTACCCATATTGAATTACCCAAATGTAAAGCCTAGTCATATATTGATCAGAAGGATTGCATTAATTCTCTTGTAAATGGAAGCAGCACAATCCAAATAAGCTTGGGGTTAAAATAAAAAAAAGTTTTTTACTTTTCCTGTGACCAGGTCAGGCCTCAGAGCCTTTCTCTTAGCTTGAAGCGGGAAGCGTCCCTGAATGACGAGAGCAGGTGGGAGATTATTTCTCTACCCTAAGTATGTCAGACTCAGAAAATAGCCTGGAGAAAGGCAGCTCTCAGATCTCAGCTAACATTCATACATACAACCCCAGAGGACCAGACCGTACAGTCTGGCCCAAATTACTTTAGAGGTGTGCCAGTGTTATGGGTTAGTTGAGATGTATATGTGCATACAGTCATGACCACCAATCTTGGGATCAGTCCAGCGTCTCTAATAAGTTTAGGAATTTTTGCTTTTGGTCCATTTTTGCTCCATGGATATGTCATGACAAGTTGGTTTCTTCCAAATCTCCTCCTAAGGCATTCCATCCTTTTTTTTTTCTTATCCGAGGAAGATGAACTGTATTAAAATGTGACACATCTGATATATGACCCATTGTTCTTTTAGTACCTTGAGGGGCTAGTTGCCCATATTATATTATCACAAACTACCTTTATGACAGCATGTCACTGAGTGTGTTATCAACAAAAATCTGATAAAGAGATTTCTTACACAATTGTCAGATATAACATGAACACAATGAATTAACTCTACTCCCTGTTCAAATCAGGCTGGATCTGTGGGGGTGCTAAGCACCCTCAAACAAAAGCAAGAGCACTACTAGTTGAAGCTGTAATAACAGCATATTGGCATATTTGGTCCAGTGTGATCCACTATTTGTGTTTGAGCTCTGGAGAGCTTCAAATGTTTCAGTTTACAACATGTTTTTGCTGCGTTTTTGTAGCCAATAGCAGACATATCTGTTGATTTCTTAACCGCAATGACCAGTCAGAAGCATTTAAGTTAGAATCCTGTCAACGCTCAAAACACCAGGGCCTGATCCAAATTTGACCCCGAAAGTGATTACATAGACTGAAAGAACTTCTTTACAATACTACCATATTTTTTAATGTTTGATGTTTTAACCTTCAGAATATATCAATGAATGTCTTTTAAATGATATATCAATTTTACATGACTGAAATGGTCAATATATACATTTCTTTGTTTAAAATTAGCTGGTGATTAGCAAGCTAACCAATTAGTCCAGTAGGTTAGCATCTTTCATACGCTCTAATATTTAATAAAAGGCTAATATACAGATCTCAGCAGATGAGATGTGAAAGAATATATATATATATATATATATATATATAGTTTATAAGGAATTAGTTTCCATCACTTATTAATTCTTGGCCATGTTGTACTACATGTTTCCTTTTTAATTTATTTATTTTTTGTCATATGTGGGGTTCTATACTAAACAAACACTTTTGATTGATTATTTAACAAATTGTGTGTGCTGGTTTGTCAATTATTAAATTATTTTGATTATATTGACTACATTTTGAATATTATATAATAATATATTATAATATTGAATAAAATTGGCTTTCTTACACTAAATCATATTGTCTTGTTTTCAAATATGGGTAGTTGACATATAACATGTCCATACATGTTCCATTGCAGGACACTGCTAAAACTACTTTCATGTCAAATGGTCAAATTTCTTAATGTCCTAAAAAACAAGATCATTTTACCCTTGAAGCCCAGGGCTCTGATTTGCCGGGTAGTTTTTTTCGTCTGGTCTCCGCATGCGCTTGATCAGTGTGTGTTAGCAGAAGTGCTGATCAGTGTGTGTTAGCAGAAGCTGATTCCACTGCGAATAGCTGAAGACAGCAGTCTCTGTCTGAACAGGCATCTCAGCCCTGAAAAATCAATCTCTTAATCAACCAAAAACGGTGGTATATCTCAGTGAATTATGGGTAAGCCATGTGGACAGCTCAATGCAGTTTACAGAGGTGCATTGCAGGCTAAGAGGTTAATGGATAGATGGTGAAAAACTTGAGAAAAGAGAAAATCCATTTCATAGTCTTTTTTTCTAATGTTTGTTCATCCTGACTTCATGATCATGCACAGCAATTTCTTTACCCTTATGGGTAAAAGCTGCAAAGTTGCTCAAATGTCCCCTCAAGGACACTCAGTAATGTTCATGTATGTGCCTATATACCTCAGATCCTTGTGGATTGTTGAGAAAAGTTCTTTTAATTCTCAGAGTGGTCAGACTCACAAATTACAGAACAGGTGAAAAAAAAAAATCAGTTGGTTTACACTGAAGGAAGGAACCAGACCAGTTTGTCATAGAGATGGTGGGCTATTTTGGTTTGGGCCAGTAAGAAACTACCCAGAGTTTTCTTCATTAAATGCCCTAAGAATAAACTACAGTAAACTACACTGTAAAAATATTTTTAGTAAATAGTTGTTAATAAAACAATGATTGTTGTAGCATGTTTTACAAGAAAATACTATTTCAGTCTTTCTTAAAAAACAAACAAACATTTTAATTCAATGTGTTACTTGTAATTATTTGTCAAATGTATTAAATTGATTTCGGAGTAAAGCCTACAGAATTTCTTTTTTTGTTTGTGTTGTTTTTGTTTCACATTTTCTGAAGACATGGATGTGAAATGGTGACCTTTAAAGCTGCAGTCCGTAACTTTTGGTGCTCTAACGGTTATAAACACAACTGCATGCGTCTTGCAGAAGAACATTGTAGCCGGAGCTACTTCTCTGTTTATGTCTATGACAAATCATGCAGGTACTGGGCTACTCCGTAGCGGTACCTACCCGAACCAGTCTAAAATAGTCAGAATAAAAAGAAAACTTATTATAGGTGATTCAGGATAAGCCAAAAACACGGCTTGGAAAATGGGTTCATGATGTACTCCCTTATAATGTAAATTTTGTAAACTTTGAACTCAAAGAGTTTCGGACTGCAGCTTTAACTACAGAAAATTTGTTTTTCCTTTTTGTATAGCTTCATGATGGGGTTGAGATTGGAAGCTTGGTGCCACACGGGAGCCATGAAATAATCATGACGTTGCATGGACAAGGCCCGAGAGGAGGAGGTGGGACAGTTTAGGGACACTTTATTAATTAAGTATGACTGGTGCTTCAATTTCTGACATTCTCTCACATAAAAATCTGCAGGATAACATTTAAATACATTTAAAAACACTATATGGCTGGAAAGTATGTGGAGACCCACCTGTAGTTTGCAAGTTAAGCCTCTTCAGCTACACTTATTACTGGCAGAGAAATAAAATCTAACCTGTTCGAAAAGCTAGGTCTATAAAGAAATTGTTAAAGTCTGATGTGGAAGATCTTCTCTGATCTGCTTAAAGCTCACAGTTAAACCCCACTGACCTTTAGGATGAATTGAATGTTTTCAAAGAACTGTTGATCCAGTTCACAAAATCAGTCGGAATAATTTATGAAGTGGAATTTTGAAAATAATTTCAGACAGAGGGTCAGAATAAGTTTTGAAAATTATTTGTCTGCATATATGTTTGTTTTTTTGTTTTGTTTTTTTTTGTGTGCAAAATTTTTTTAACATTATAACTACAAGGATCATATTAAAAATAATTGTAAAAAAAATCCATGTCATGACCCCTTTAAAAAAAAGTTTTTCAGGTTTGGAAAGATGTAAGGATTAAAAAATTATGACCGTTTTTTAAAGGGTGAACTATCCCTTTAACAAGCATATATTGGAGTGATGTTCTTGTATCCACGTAACTTTGGTGGTGTAATTTTATAGTTTTGCATTACTGTGTGTGAAAGCTGCTTATGCTGCATTTCTCAGTATTTTTTCTTTTGCAGGGAGGTTCGGTCAGACTACGCCACCTTTGGTCGATTTTTTGAAAGATATTTTGAGAAGATATCCAGAGGGTGGACAAATTTTAAAAGTAAGAATGTATGTTATGTAAAAAATTTATGTATATGGTTATTGTGTGTGTGTGTTTTTATAATTTTGTTATCATGTGATCTGCCTTCTTGGCCGGGTCTCCCTCGAAAATGAGATTTTAATCTCAAGAGACACCTTGTATAAATAAAGTTTAAATAACTAGGTTAAAAAAAAATCAATTATGCTGTTTGTTGTTAAAATAGCGACTGTATTATGAATTTTATAAAAGATGTCGCAGTCAGCAGTAATGCTGAAATCTTTGGCTATGTTAAAAAAAGAGGATGGATACGAAGCAATAAAATATTGTGCCCAGTAATTGAGGGAACACATTGAGGCCTTTTTTTAGTAAATAACACATACTGTATGTGAGAATTTATGTCAACGACTGTATGATTTGCCTGTCATGCAGGAGCTGATTCAGAATGCAGAGGATGCTGGGGCCACTGAGGTCAAGTTCATGTATGACGAGACGGAGTATGGAGTGGAATCACTGTGGTCACATGATATGGCTCAGTATCAGGGTAATCCGAATATGCTGATCAATTGCAGTTTCAAATCCCTTCACATGTTCAATATAATTCCTGGCAATATGCTGGAAACAGAATGAATAGTAAAAAGGTTAGTAGTCTTGAAATACACTGTTACAATGAAATATGATGTGTTTTTTTTTACAGGAACAGCGTTGTATGTCTATAATGATGCCGTCTTCACCACAGAAGACTGGAATGGTATCCAGGAGATTGCACGGAGTAGAAAAAGAGAGGACCCTCTTAAAGTGGGAAGATTTGGTATTGGATTTAACTCTGTCTACCACATAACAGGTGAGAAAAGAGTATGTTATGATTAGGGATGGGTACCAAGAACCGGTATTTTTTTGGACCGGTACGCAACTGGGTCAATACCAGAGTACCGATAAGCTTCAGGACAAACGATACTGTTACCGATACTTGCGTTGTTTTATCTCCGTATACTTCAGTGTTAATGACGAATTAGAAGCTGCTGCTTGTAATTTCCCTTCACTGAATGATGTGGCCGACGTTTGCTCGACATGCGTGCGATATCCATGCGCATGTGCTGTGTGTGTTTGCGTCAGATCATCAGTCATCGCGGCAAGAGTGAAACGTTCTAAAGTGTGGGCTCACGTTACAAAACTAAGCGACACCAGTGTCAGATGCAATGCAGTAGTGTAATAGTGAACAAAGGAGGCAACACTAGTAATATAATGAAACATTTACTAACAAAATACAACATCTACCTCAAGCAATGCGCTGTATTATGTCTCGCGGCTCCAGCTCCAACTGAAACTCGCGAGACACATTCACATGATGTGATTGTTGAAAGCCACAAATGTTGATTCGGTAGAGTTACACTCACGAGACTTATTTGCAATCACAAAAGTACATTATTTCCGCGTGCTTTAAAGCCTTGCCGGTAAAAGGTTTTATTCGTGTGCTGTTCTAGCATGTGCTTATTCAGAGTGTGTACACCCGAAACGTTCGTACACTAAAAGGCCGGTCAAACAGCACCTGATTACTTAGTTATCTTAATTATCGTTTGATTGCGCTAATACTGTCAAAAACAAACAAGGGTTACATATAAACACAGTTAATCATGTCTAAAGTGAAAGTTAACAGTTGAGAGAAAAACAGATGCGTGCAGCTCTTAAAGCGGCAGTACTAAACATGCTGCCGCTTGTCATTAAAGGGATAGTTCACCCAAAAATTTAAATTCTGTCATTATTTACTCAGTCATGGTGTACCAAACATTTATTAATTTTTATTTATTCTTGTGCTGAACACAAAATAAAATATTTTGAATAATGTGGGTAACCAGCAACTGTTTAGTTTCCCACATTCTTCAAAATAACTTTTT
>NW_015630423.1:173908-176552 GCF_001515625.1 Sinocyclocheilus rhinocerous | reverse complement strand
CTCATGCTTTAAAGCCTTGCCGGTTAAACTTTTTATTCCATGCTGTTCTAACATGTGCTTATTCAGAGCGCGTACACCCGAAGCGTGCATACACTAAAAGGCCGGTCAAACAGCACCTGATTACTTAGTTATCTTAATTATCGTTTGATTGCGCTAATACTGTCAAAAACAAACAAGGGTTACATATAAACACAGTTAATCATGTCTAAAGTGAAAGTTAACAGTTGAGAGAAAAACAGATGCGTGCAGCTCTTAAAGCGGCAGTACTAAACATGCTGCCGCTTGTCATTAAAGGGATAGTTCACCCAAAAATTTAAATTCTGTCATTATTTACTCAGTCATGGTGTACCAAACATTTATTAATTTTTATTTATTCTTGTGCTGAACACAAAATAAAATATTTTGAATAATGTGGGTAACCAAACAGTTGCTGGACCCCACTGACTTTAATAGTAGGGGGAAAAAAATTTAAGTCACTGGTGACCAGCAACTGTTTAGTTTCCCACATTCTTCAAAATAACTTTTTATGTTTAACAGAAGAAAGAAACTCATTCAGGTTTATAACAACTTGAGAGTGAGTAAATGATGACACAATTTTAATTTTTGGGTGAACTATTTTTTTAATGTTAATAAAATAAAACGCAAAGAGAAAAATAACTCGCTGCTCTTGACTGAAGAACTTGTTGCTAAAGTTAGTTGCTAAAGTTCAGCGGTAATAAAATAACTTGAAATTTTCAACTTTTCACTTATCTTTTTGCACCAAATAGTATCGATAACAGTATCAATAAGTACCGGTATCGATAAGCAGTATTGGTATCGGTATCGATAAAATGAAAACGATACCCATCCCTAGTTATGATAGTTGATGAATAAAACAAACGTTCTTTTATCAACATAAAGATTTTAGGTTAGAATTTATATTGTAATATACAAGAAATTTGTACAGTATATTAGGTACCTAATAAAGTTTTTCACCATTTATAATAGGGCTGTGCGATTTGGGGGAAAATATCAAATTGCGATTTTTTTTGACAGATATTGCGATTGCGATTTGATTTGTGATTTTAAATTTGCAAAGTCAAGCTTCAGCTCAATATTGCCAATAATGTGCAGCACAGTATGGGTATCATTACCCTGCTGAAAAAAACAATAGAAACCATCACAGAAATTCGTATAGTTTCCATTAAACCATTACAAAATTCCTTTTTGTTTTGGGCATTATTCCAATAGGAATTACTGTTGTTCTATTGGTTGCCATCTGCCAGATTACATCCCACCAATAGAATCCATCAAATAGACACCATTATAGGTTACATTAAAACCAATACAATTCCCATTATAACCCTGAAACCCATTACATTTGTTATTGTGTTTTGGGAGGGGTACTATTGTTTTTTTTTTCAGCAGGCAAGATTATAATGGTATAACTACTTTTACAGAATTAACTTAATTACTGAATTTCACAGAAAATATTTGTTTATTTTTTATAAATAAAGAACTGTATTTCTTAAGTCAATTATTAAAGTATTACATTGATTTATTCATTTTAAGTATTTGGGATTTTAAGAACAAGTGGAAAATGTGCTGAATGTTTCATTTCATCCAAGTGAAATTAGCAAGCAGTTAGACTGAATTTACATTCGTTTTAAACGCGGAGCCAGGCGCGAGTCGACACAGGTTGCGCCAAGCCTCATCCATACTGCCAGATGCGCTCATGGAGACTTGCGGAGCCGGGTGCGAGTATAAATGAGCATTACGAGACAGGCTCGCCGCGTGGGGCAGAGGGGAGCGAGTATGAGAAGCATTCACAGACACAGGCTGTGTGCGCGTTCTTCTGAATTGGGAATAGCGAACATGCATCATAAACTTATTTCAAATTAATCTGTTGGGGAGATAAAATGTGTAAGATAACGTTCACGTACTAACAAAAACATCTAAGAATGTATCTTTTATTCTCCAGTACTGAAAACAGAACCGATACGGGAGCTTTTGATATGCGCTGTGACGCAGCTCTTGGAAATTACCTTTTTTGTTCGTTGTCTGTCATTTCGAAGCTTAAGTTGCATACGTTTTTCTTTAGTTTTAATTTGCCTAACTATCGATCTGACCCTGTAGACGCCATAATCCCACTCTGTCTCTCTCCTGTCCCGCTTTCCATTTTTTTTTTTAATGGTGGGTGTTTACGCAGTTGGCTAGAGCAGTGCTGATTGGGGAGAACGGAGGTGCGCTCACTCTATTGGTTAGTAAGACTGCAACTCAAGGCTGGCAGTCATGCATATGCTCTGGAACAGAGTAATATCGCGTCCATATCGCAGGCTTTGCGATTAGGAAATCGCAACGTCTCAAATCGCGATTTCGATTCGATTTCAATTAATCGCACAGCCCTAATTTATAATCACTTTCTTACTCTCACTAGATCATTTTAATGGTCCTGTGGTGTGACACATGAATTTTTTTAAATGTATCTTGTAGTCTATAAATTAAAATTAAAAATGCAAATTTTCCGGCATGAAACGGAAGTAGCTATTGTCTTTTTTTCCCTACTGTGACGTCTATCCGAGTGAAACGGCATCTGAAATGAGAGTGCGGGACTTGATTTCGTCCTTCAGGAATTGATTGGATCGTTGGAAGGTGGGGCATTGCT
>NW_015630423.1:161303-173898 GCF_001515625.1 Sinocyclocheilus rhinocerous | reverse complement strand
CTGTAGTACAGTATTCATAGGCTTAATCATGAAGCATACAGTGGCCCCACTTTTAAAGTCGGCATGAAACGGAAGGTGCGATTGTCTTTTAATCTCTACTGTGACGTACATCCGAGTGAAACGACATCTGAAATGAGAGGGCGGGACTTGATTTCTTCCTTCGGGAATTGATGGATTCTTTGGAAGTTGGGGCGTTGCTAACAAAAGGAGGCAGATCTGAATGCCAGTTTGCAGTTAGTAGTGGGGGGGATTTCTCTCCACTGGATTCACCGCCGACACCCTAGCATGAAGAAATTTTTTTATATATTGAGGAAGACGACAACGAGGACGATCAATGGCACAAAACATGCCTAACAGAGGAGGAGGGGAGGTTAACATTTTTGATTAAAGATTACGAGGGCACATGAATTAAAAAAAAAATAATGAAGTGCACGGATACATTTTTTATAATAAACACTACAGTATTACATTAAAAAAATAAGAATTTTCAATTTTGATTTCATGCCGAATATCAGTTCTTGAAAGCTGCATACATAATAATGAATTTGCAAAAAATCATTTTAGATGGAGTGTATCATGTCATTTTGCAGGACTGTTCAACACCCCACTGGTATTTAATGACAGCCTAATTTTTTTTTCATACCAGTATATGAAATAATTTTTCTAATTTGTGAATATACAGTTGAGCTGGGTGGACAAAATAGAGGACCTAATGGAATGTTGGGTCACCGTTTATGTTAAGTGTCCATAATTGTGTGTACCCTTATATATTTATATACATGGGTATGCCAAATTCATACATATGCTAATATACGTAATTCTTTATGGACTAAATGAAAAACTTGTTTTACTATTCTAAAAATGTTTCATCTTTTTGTAGATGTTCCTAGTATATTTAGTGGGGATCAAATTGCGATGCTGGACCCTCATCAGATGTTGTTTGGAGTCCACGAGTCTGGGCAGTGCTGGAATTTGAAGTCCGATATAAAGGAAATAACCGAGCTTAATGATCAATTTGCCCCTTACTTTGGCCTGCTCGGTAGCTCAGAGAAAACCATTAAAGATGGCAACTTTCCAGGAACACTCTTTCGTTTTCCACTCCGAATGAAACCCTCACAATTAAGTAACAACATTTACAATAAAGAAAAGGTTCTGGAGCTCTTTGAATCATTCAGAGTTGACGCAGACACTGTGTTGCTCTTTCTAAAGAGCGTGCAGAAGGTCTCTCTGCATGTACGGGAATCGGATGGAACAGAGCGGATGCTTTTTCAGGTCACAGCAAGCGACAGTGAAGAAGATAAGATGGAGCGGCCCAACTCTCTGAAGACCCTGGGACAGGCTATAGATAGCTACAGTAATGGGGTGCTGAGCAGTTCGGTAACCTGTGCCACCTACCAACTCTCCACTGAAGTGCGGGATGAAACTGCCAAAGAGACTCAGAAGACCACCTGGTTGGTGTGTAATGGCGTAGGAGGGCGAGGCATGTGCGGTGAACTGGATTCTCTTGCTGATGATCTGAAGTTCATCCCAACAATTGGTATTGCCTTGCCGCTTGCGCTTATTGATGAGGACAAGGGGGCAACTGCTAGTTTCTCAGGACGTGCTTTCTGTTTCCTCCCACTGCCCCTCGGAGAAGAAAGCATGACCGGATTGTCAGTCCATGTCAGTGGTTTCTTTGGCCTGACGGACAACCGCAGGAGCATTAAATGGCGGGAAGTGGACCAGTGGAGGGACCCGGCGGCTCTTTGGAATGAGCTTCTCATAGTCACAGTCATCCCAAGAGCTTACTTCACACTCATCATGGAGACCATCAGGAGAATCCAAACTAAGAAGGACCAAGATTTTCCCCTTTCCCCAAGAGGCATTTATGGAGCCTGGCCTGATCCAAACAGGATCCGACCTCACTGGAAACCCATTCTTGAGCCCCTTTTCAATGACTTGCTTCAACAGCCGGTCATCTTCTCGCTCAATGGGAGCTGGGTTCAAGTGGATGAAACCATATTCTCAGACTTGGACTCCAGCTTGGACACTACAGAGACTGTCATCAAATACCTCCAGAGCTCAGGGATGATACTGACTCAGGTGCCAGCCTACATCGATGCAGTACTGACAATGTTTGTCACCAAACCAGGGAGCCTGAGGAGAGTGACCCCTTCTTTTGTGCGCCAGACTCTGAGGAAATGTCGCCACAGAGGGTCCTCTAATGAGAAGCTGCTCCTGCTAGAGTTTATACTTAGCGATGCCTGCTACAATGACCTCATTGGACTGGAACTTCTGCCTTTGCAGGATGAGACATTTGCTGTGTTCTCCTCTTCTGTGAATGACAAAGATGCTGTCTACATCGCCTCTGAGGAGTATCCAAGGTATGGGGATACATTTGTATTTGCGTTCTTGGTATTAAGGTCATTCATAGTTTTAATGCACTGCTATCTAAATATATTAAATATAAATATATCAAATATATCAAATCAAAACAGCGTTAGGCAAAATTTGAAATTTAAGAACTGACTCTCTGTCAGTTCTTGAGTTTGAATTGAATTTAGCTAATTGACCACATGCCACAGGATGGAGAATTAGAATTTCTAGAATTGTAACTCAGACAAAACAGTACTCCAATAATGAATTTTCACTCATTTTTTTTCTTCGTGATTTTTCCTTCAGGATCTGTTTGTCAGATTTCAATTTTTTTATATACTATACTATACTATTTCACCACATTCAGATTTACATTACAACTTTACATTCTTGAAATGCATTTATGATTCATGTCTAAATAATGCTTATCCCTGACCAAAACTTGAAAATAGAATACATTATGTTATAAGTATATAGGCTATATATTTTTATGTTATAAGTCTATACATATTTTTTAGGTCCCTTTATCCAGGACTGGAGGGAAGATTTGTCTTGGAAAGCATTGCCCCACATGTCATGACCAGCCTGAAAGAAGCAGCCAGAAGCAGAGGTAGACACCTGCAGCTCTTAATGCCACTCACATGCTCTCACTCAGGATATATAGAGCATCTGCTCTCAGTTCTATTCCTCAGTGGTGAAACTTAACCTTGTTCATGCATAGTTTGCTGCAGGGAATAACATTTTTGAGTTTCTTGCTTGCAATTACGGCTGTCAGATTTTTGAGTTATGCTTTTTCATGCTTAACTTGGTATATGCCGAAAAAGATGAAGTGCCTTTTATAAAATAAGCAGAACCTATAAACTCTGTCATCAGGCATCCATCTTAGCTTGATTCAGTTGACACAGTTTCCTTTTCACTATTCCCAAATGACTAAATACAATATTTTAAAGAAAGGATTAGTAATCTTTTTCTTACATTTTTTTTTTGTTCTGCTTGTGCCACAGTTGGCCATAGGACGTTTTTATAATAATAATAATAATAATGTTTTATTTATATAGCTCCTTTCAAAAAACTGACAAGGACATTAAAATGACTGTTGATAGGAAGCAGATTTCTTCCTCTTTTTCGATGACATTACAAAATTAGGGGCACTCTATATATGTAGTAATTATTATTACACAAACGTTATGTATAAATTGTAAAGGTAGTGGCATGCAATACCACGATTTTAGATCGTGACAATTAAAATGTCACCATTGGCACCAGTGTTCAGTCAAACACTGAACATGCTGTAGAAGAGAGATTGTATTATCGTGTGTCATTAATGTAAATAAAACAACAATATACAAGGAGAAAATCATTCATTCTCTTGAACTTCAGTAGCTTTGATAAGAATCAGTGTTCATTTAATTCATACAGTGAAGTCTATTTAGTGTTTAATTTTTACATTGAATTTCTTATGTGAATTTTTTTTTCTTTTGTTACGTTGTGAGGCTAAATTTTTAACCCTTTGCACGAGCTATGAAAACCCCTTCTAATACACAACATGGGTCTAAAATTACCTGTATTCATTTCCTATGTTATTTCATACTTCGTTGGGCCTTTTTTTATCTTTTGAAATCAGTTTATTTCAGCTTTCAATATTCCCTGATCTATAAATTCCATGATCCATGAATATTCAAAATATCTTTTTACAATGACCACAAATTAATATTTTTTTCCCCCTAGGTTTTGTGTTACTACATCAAGCTTACACACATGGGTCAAAAATGACCCATCTATGCAAGCATGATAAAACAAAAGAATAAAGACATTTTGTCAAAATAATTATTTTAGCAGTTATTTAGACCAACACATTTAACACTTGAAATATGTTTATTTGCCACACATGACATATACATATCACTGATAACCGACAACAATGAAATTGAACTGTCTGTAGTGCAACTGTAGTGAATTGTAGTGAATGTGGCCGAATAGATGAAAATAAATCTAACAAAATAAAATCACGTGGGTACAGTACCATTTCAAATTGCCATCTCAGTGCTCAAATTGCACACTCTAAACCAGGGGTGTCCAAACTCGGTCCTGGAGGGCCGGTGTCCTGAAAAGTTTAGCTCCAACCCCAATTAAACACACGTGAACCAACAAATCAAGGTCTAAGGGTTACTAGAAAGCTACAGGCAGGTGAGATTTATCAAGGTTGAAGCAAATCTCTTACTAGGCATGCTAGATGTGTTGATACTTCGTTGGGCCTTTTTTTATCTTTTGAAATCAGTTTATTTCAGCTTTCAATATTCCCTGATCTATAAATTCCATGATCCATGAATATTCAAAATATCTTTTTACAATGACCACAAATTAATATTTTTTTCCCCCTAGGTTTTGTGTTACTACATCAAGCTTACACACATGGGTCAAAAATGACCCATCTATGCAAGCATGATAAAACAAAAGAATAAAGACATTTTGTCAAAATAATTATTTTAGCAGTTATTTAGACCAACACATTTAACACTTGAAATATGTTTATTTGCCACACATGACATATACATATCACTGATAACCGACAACAATACTAGGCATGCTAGATGTGTTGAGGCAAGTTGGAGCTAAACTCTGCAGGACACCGGCCCTCCAGGACTGAGTTTGGGCACCCCTGCTCTAGATAAAGAGTGCACAACAAGCAGTTGAACATGTATATACTGATTATATATTGTTACTGTCAGACAGAAACCTTGTATGTCCAAAACCATTACTTTTCAGGAACACTGGCAGACATAAAGGGTGACCAATAGTATTGATTTATGACAAAAAATAAAAATGATGAAATATAGAGATACAAGGTTTCCGCCTGACAGCAATGATAATATACTTGTATATAATAACGTATTATTTTGACTTTGATTTTGTTGACCTAGCTACAATTAGCTAGCTAAAATAGAATGTCAGCAACAAGCTAGCTAATAGTATTGGACATGTTTCTCTGTCTCACTGGTAATTGATTTCAGGGTCAAGGTAAACTTAGCCTAACATTCAAATATTATATCCAGTTATCTTTCACAATATATCAGATATTTTCTGTGGTAATAAATTATAAAATAAGACTAAATGCGTCAATTATACAAAAGCAGCCATGTTGAGTTGTGAAATGTGGGGCAAGGTGAATAGGTTTCTGCAGTAAATATGTTCCTACTTGCAGAAAAATTAGCAAATATCAAAGGTTTCTATTTGGATCATTTTTGACCCATGTGTGTAAAATTGATGTAGAAATACAAAAATAGTGTTTTTTTATAAAGTAAAGAAAGGACAAATGAACATAATGATTTGTGAAAATCAAAAACAAGATATTTAAAAGAATATCTGGAATAGGGTCACTTTAGACCCATGTTGTGCATCAAAGGGTTAAAATAAGGGAAATTAGTTTGGCTCTACTGCTCAATGACTTGCGAAATAGTCTTTAAATAGTTTTTTCATGGCATCTTATTAAGATTCTTTTTCGCGTTGGATTTTCAGTAGACTAGTAGTATCGGCAAAATGCATTGCAATTTATGCATCTATGGAATATATCATTATTTGCTTCATAATTTTAATTAAATAATTTATTTTAACCTAAAAATATATTTTCACCATTATCCTGATTTCTGCATTTAATTTCCAGTTCAACAATACCTTTGGGGTTGTTCAGGTAAGTGCACAATGTGTTGTCTACTGCCTGTATAGCTGGTCTCGCTATAGCTTTCCTGGATCACACTACTTATACACTAACATCTGTGTATTTTAACTCATTAACCATATACTGTATCAAAACAAAACACACTAATGCATTTAATAATGTGAAATGCTTGTAATAAAGATTTTAAACGGGTCATATGATGCTGCTAAAAAGAACATTATTTTGTGTATTTGGTATAATGAAATGTGTTTATGCGGTTTAAGGTTCAAAAAACACATTATTTTCCACATACTGTACATTATTGTTTCTCCTCTATGCCCCGCCTTTCTGAAACGCGTCGATTTTTACAAAACTCATCGGTCTGAAAAGCGAGGTGTGCTCTGATTGACCAGCTATCCAGTGCGTTGTGATTGGCCAAATACCTCAAGCGTGTGACAGAAATGTTACGCCCCTTACCATACTCTGATGCCCTGTCCGGCCGGAGCGACGAGACAAAAACAATACGAGCCGTTTTAGGTAGGTGTGGCTGACTCTTAACTTTTATAAAGAATATCTCTTTGGATTTGAGACTTTAGTCTTTGCAACTTTACAGATCTTCTTTATGCACCAAGAGCTTGTAACACTCCAAAGAGAAAGGAAAAATTTAAATCCCATCATATGACCCCTTTAATGTGTTGATGTTCCACTATCCATAACTTCAAACCTTGGAAAGTTACAGACCAATTCCTTTATTGTATATAAGCAGTTTGATTTGGAATTTGTTGAGAAATAAAATTTAAGTGCACCATTTTAATCAATCAAGTGGTAAACAAGCGGTAAACTGATACATGTTTATTGCAAAAAATAATGTGACACAAGACACACATATGAACATGCATGCGAACAGCAAGGATTTTCCATTACTTGAAGCCATTTTTCCATATATTCTGTGCATATTTTTGCAACCTGAACAGCTGAAAATGGATGAGTGAATGAATGAATGAATGAAACCCATTTTAACAGGTTTCTCTGTTTTGTGCATTGATTGATTGTAAATGTTTTCAAATGCTAAAAATTATTATTCTTAATTTTCTCATCATCTGTGATCTTTACCCATGAATGTGTATTTTTAGTGTTTCAAGCTATAAGTGTCTTATAGAATATACAGTTGCAGGAAAAAAAATATGTGAACCTCTGGATTTATCTGCATTTATGCATACATTTTCATTGAACAACAGTAGACAAACTGTAGGTAAAAAAAGTAGGTCAAAGTTTATGACCAGATCTAGGTAAATCCAAGGGCTCACAGATACATTTTCCTACATGCATACATTCTTGTATTTCTTCTATAACAGCTTACATAATGTTTTGTGTTTGTTTGTGCTTTAAGGGAGGCCTTGCACTCAGGTCCAAGTGCTAACCCCAGAGAGATCGGCACGCCTAATTAAAGAAGTCCTTACCACAGCATGGCCTTCTAGAGATTTTGCAGTTCAGTGGTACCCTGGTGATCAAGAGAAGCAGCATCCCTCAGCATCTTGGCTCAGAATGATTTGGAAGCATCTCTATATTAACTTTCCAGATGATCTTAGTGTCTTTGAAGATTTGCCTTTGATTCCAAATGTGCCACTGACTGACACCCTAGATTCTCTAGAGCTACTACGCCTAAAAACTCCATCACCCATCGTTCTTGTAAATGAGGTAGAGGGTCCTCCGTCAGATGACTTGCTTGAAGTTATGAAGAAACTTGGCTGTGTTATCTTGAAGCAACTTGATCCCTGCTTGCACCATCCACTCCTGAAAAATTACATTCACCAGTCATCACCAAGCACCCTACTGCAAATTATGGACAGATCTTCATCCCAGAGATTAGCAAGCCAAGTTTCATCTTTCTCTGTCAAACAGAAGGTTGCCCTCAGAAGCTTTTTAGCTGGTCTTACTGATGTTACAGAAAAAGAAAAACGCATAATTCAAGAGCTTCCCATCTTTGACAAAGTTGGACAGAAGTCAAAGACAGACCCTTCACTTTTTACATTATTGAAAGGAGCCAGAGCATTACATCATACTGCCAAGCATCCATTAGATGTGAAAATGTCCATAAATGTAGTTGACTGCAGTGATGAGGCAACCATCCGTCTAATAAAGCTGTTGAACATTGAACAGGTGAAAAGCACTGAATGTCTAAAGGTGATAATTCAGGACATTGAGAAAGGATTCTACACCAAAGAAGAAGTCACAAAAATCATGCTCTGGGCTCTTACTCATTTGTCTTTTCTGAAGGATGAAAACAAGACCGTAATTAGTTGGCTTTCTTCACTGAAGTTTATTTATACCTCTTCAGAAAAGCCACATTCACCAACAGACTTTTTTGATCCAGAGTTAGAGATTTTGCAGAACCTTTTCTTCATGGAAGAAAAGACAAGGTTTCCCCCAGATGACTATACATCATCTCCTGATGTCCTTCATTCACTGAGACAACTAGGGCTGAAAAATGAGGTTCAACTCAGTGAAAAGGATGTGCTCCAGGTTGCCAGAAAAATTGAGGAGTTGCAAGGGAATAGCAAACCAGATTGGAATCCCATTTTAATGAAAGCAAAAACACTTCTTACTATCCTTAACAAACAGACAAAGTTGGTGAAGTCCTCTGAGGTTCAGACAAACCTGCAAAAATTAAAATGGGTACCCGTTTGCAAAGACAGACCGTTGAATTACCCAAAGTCACTTGCTTGGAGAAGTGATTCCTGCAATATTTCCTCTCTTTCTGAAATGTGTGATATTTCTCATGCTGTGCTTGTTGGCTCTTCGGTTGCCCTGGTGGAACATACCTCTGCTGGCATGAAAAAAGCCCTGAAGTTGTCTTTAGAGCCTCAGGTTGATCAAGTGCTCCAGCATTTGAAAGCAGTAAATGACTGGCACAGATCCCAAGCATTTACCACTGAGGACTGGTATCAGTTTCAGCAGATCTTGTTTGAGATATATGAATTCATGCAAGCTCATTTGGAGGATGCAAGGGAAGCCATGAAGTCTCTGCCCTTTGATTGGGTTTGGACGGGGAAAACCTTTGCTTCCCCTGGACGCACGGTTTTAAAGCCCATACCAGATTTGGACCTCCAGCCTTACTTGTACTCATTACCAAAGACCATTGCAAAATTCAACAAGCTTTTTAAATTCTGTGGCTCTATTGAAGAAGTTGTTGCCAGTCATGTGTTTGAAGTTGTCGAAACAATCAGGCAAAGGAGTGAGCAGGAGATGACAAAAGAAGAAAGCAAACGCAATGTCCTACTCCTAATAAATATTTTACGGTGGCTATACAGCAGTCAAATATCAGTAGATGCTACCATGCACGTCCCCATTCTTTACCACAAAGATCCAAGCAAACTGGTTATGAAACCTATTCACGAATGCACTTACTGTGACATCAAAGTAGATGATCTGAATGACTTACTAGATGATGTTTCAGAGCCCATCATCCTTGTCCATGATGACATACCAATGAAAACTGCTGAATGGTTGAGAGTTCCATGTTTGAGCACGAGATTGATAAACCCAGAAAACCTTGGGTTCGAACAGTCAGGCCAAAGGGAGCCTCTAACTGTGAGAATAAAGAACATTCTAGAGGAGTATCCTTCAGTTGCGGATATCTTCAAAGAGCTTTTGCAGAATGCTGACGACGCAAATGCTACGGAGTGTAGTTTTCTGATTGACATGCGAAAGAATCTTGAAATCAGAGAGAATCTGCTTGACCCTGGCATGATTATTTGTCATGGCCCAACTTTGTGGTCCTTCAATAATTCTGTTTTCTCTGATACAGACTTCCTTAATATAACCAGACTGGGTGGATCCATGAAAAGATGTGAAGCTGACAAAGTGGGCAAATTTGGTCTAGGGTTCAACTCTGTTTATCACGTGACTGACATACCCATTATCATGAGTAGAGAATTCATGAT
Organism: Sinocyclocheilus rhinocerous; assembly: GCF_001515625.1. Classification (NCBI taxonomy): domain Eukaryota; kingdom Metazoa; phylum Chordata; class Actinopteri; order Cypriniformes; family Cyprinidae; genus Sinocyclocheilus; species Sinocyclocheilus rhinocerous. The sequence continues at coordinate 163,944 of NW_015630423.1, read as the reverse complement.
CATGTTTGACCCCAACATCAATCACATTGGCAAACACATCAGAGACAAGTCAAATCCAGGCATCAAAATTAACTGGAGCAAACAGCAGAAACGGCTACGGAAGTTTCCCAATCAGTTCAAACCTTTCATCAATGTATTTAACTGTCAGCTTCCACTGTCACTGGAGTCCCCTTACAAGTATGATGGGACCCTCTTCAGACTTCCTTTTAGAACCGAGCAAGAGGCATCTGTAAGTGAAATCAGCAGTATTTATTACAATACCACTGATATCTACTCTCTTGTGGATGAATTTAGCATCTGTGGTCACCGGCTCATTCTCTTCACACAACATGTTGGAACAATGGTCTTGAAGTATTTGAAATGTGAGGAGCCAAACCCTGCTGCTGCACAGGATGTGGTCACAATAAACAAGAGTGTGTGGTCCTCCAAAGCAGCTTATGGTCCTTTAAGTATTCTGAAATCTGCTGCCAAAGTCATGAAAAAAGTCGCAGCCACCAACAGAGTGCCACCTGAGGTCCCCAAGTCTGGTTGCATCATCAGAATTGTAGTGGAGGAGTTCCACAATGTCTTCAGACGCATTGTTGATCTTCATTCCCCACTGTTCAGAGGTTCTGAAGAAGATCCATCGTCCTACTTTGAGATGGCTGCTAAAGGCACACAAACTAAAAGACTTACAGATGACATGCCACAGAAGGGAGTGGAAAATACAAACTGGCTCATCTGCTCATGCATGGATGTGACAGAAGCTCTGAAGTTCTCCTTGAATGATAGTGGAAAACGCCTCGGTCTGGTACCATGCGGAGGCGTTGCTGTGCTGCTCTCTGAAGAAGACAATAGAAAATGGACTGTAAAGACAAGTACCACACCAATTGGGGAAGTTTTCTGCTACTTACCCCTTCGAATCAAAACTGGCTTACCTGTGCACATAAATGGTTGCTTTGCTGTCACATCAAATCGCAAAGAGATCTGGAAGACAGACACAAAAGGACAATGGAATTCCATTTTTATGAGACATGTGATTGTCCAAGCATACTTGGCTGCACTTAACATGCTGAGGTCAATGGCAGAAAGTGGGGAATTATTGGACTACAGCTATTATGCAGCCTGGCCTGACCCTGGAGTTGTCCATGATGATTTCAATCTGATTTGTCAAGGGGTTTATCAAGAAATAGCTAAAGGTGTTGATGATGATCGTGCAAAAGTCTTTTCCGATGGAAAATCCTGGGTGTCAATCAAGAATGTCCGTTTTTTGGATGACTCGTTGCTTTGCAGACCAGACATTGGGTCTGCTGCCTTCAAGATATTCTTGAAATACCTCAGAAAGTGTGGTTCCCAAGATCTTTGTGCTGTTGAGCTGCCAGACTGGGTCAAGGAAGGCTTCGATGATGCTGGCTGTAAAGGAAAATTGATGGAGAACACCCTGACAGAGACACAGTTTTTCTCAGATGTGTTCTTCCCCCATATCCAAGACATTGATAAGGATCTACGTGATCCTCTGATGTATTATGTGCTCAATGAAAAACTTGAGGATTTTGCATCCATACTGAGGGAAACCCCATGTATTCCATGTTCAGGACCATCACAGAAGCTTGTTTTGCCATCTCGACTCATACATCCTGAGGGCAGAGTAGCCAAACTGTACAACAGTGAAGATGGAAGGTTCCCTGAAGGAAGTTTGAGAGACTATGTCAATCCAGTATGCTTGGTGAAGTTAGTGCAGCTGGGTATGGTCAAGGATGACCTATCTTGGGAAGACTTGATTGAACGGGCTGAGTCTGTATTGACTCTAAATGAAAATGACCACACACTTGCGTGCCAGAGGAGCAGTATAATCCTCAGTCTCATTGATGAAAAACTAAAAATGAGAGATCCAGCAGCAAATCAGTATCTTGCCAAATTACAAAATATCAAATTCCTTCCATTCTTGACAAAACCAGCTGGATTTTCACTTCCATGGCATGGAAACAATTTCCCCCAATCTGCCATGTTCTCGGCAAAAGACCTTTTTACAACAGACCATCAAGACACTGTGTGTTTAATGAAGCCCATTCTCAATGAAAATTCCCCTTCCTTTAAAGGATGTGGTCCTATCTCACTGGCTGTGAAAGACTTTCTTGGATTGATAAAAAAGCCAACTGTTTCATTAGTCATCAGCCAACTGAAAGAGCTCTCAAAATCCTTTGATGGTGTAACTCTGTATCAAGAAAACATAACCAATGCTTGCTACAAATATCTCCACGAGGAATTGCTGCAGTCCAATGCTGCGAAAGAGGAAATCATGGAGGAGCTAAAAACATTCTCTTCAATTCTAGTCGAGAACACATACGTGGAACCATCAAAAGTAGCATTTCACTTAAACTTTGATGCTGCTCCATACCTTTACCAGCTTCCCAACAAGTACAGAAATAGTTGTCGGGAACTTTTTGAAAATGTGGGAGTTCAACCTAGCTTCACTGTTGAAATATTTGCAGCAGTTTTACAGCTGATAAAAACTGAATGTGGGAGAAAACCTCTTACTGAAGAAAACTTTCAGCTGTCTCGTAGAATAATTAGTGAGGGAATATGGAGCTTGATCCGAGACAAAAATCAAGAATTCTGCCAAAGCAGCTATGGGGACATGCTTCTTCCTGACCGCAATTTC
>NW_015630423.1:145213-158047 GCF_001515625.1 Sinocyclocheilus rhinocerous | reverse complement strand
GATCCATCGTCCTACTTTGAGATGGCTGCTAAGGGCACACAAACTAAAAGACTTACAGATGACATGCCACAGAAGGGAGTGGAAAATACAAACTGGCTCATCTGCTCATGCATGGATGTGACAGAAGCTCTGAAGTTCTCCTTGAGTGATAGTGGAAAACGCCTCGGTCTGGTACCATGTGGAGGTGTAGCTGTGCTGCTCTCTGAAGAAGACAATAGAAAATGGACCGTAAAGACAAGTGCAACCCCAATTGGGGAAGTGTTCTGCTACTTACCCCTTCGAATCAAAACTGGCTTACCTGTGCACATAAATGGTTGCTTTGCTGTCACATCAAATCGCAAAGAGATATGGAAGACAGACACAAAAGGACAATGGAACTCCATTTTTATGAGACATGTGATTGTCCAAGCATACTTGGCTGCACTTAACATGCTGAGGTCAATGGCAGAAAGTGGGGAATTATTGGACTACAGCTATTATGCAGCCTGGCCTGACCCTGGAGTTGTCCATGATGATTTCAGTCTGATTTGTCAAGGGGTTTATCAAGAAATAGCTAAAGGTGTTGATGATGATCGTGCAAAAGTCTTTTCCGATGGAAAATCCTGGGTGTCAATCAAGAATGTCCGTTTTTTGGATGACTCGTTGCTTTGCAGACCAGACATTGGGTCTGCTGCCTTCAAGATATTCTTGAAATACCTCAGAAAGTGTGGTTCCCAAGATCTTTGTGCTGTTGAGCTGCCAGACTGGGTCAAGGAAGGCTTCGATGATGCTGGCTGTAAAGGAAAACTGATGGAGAACACCCTGACAGAGACACCGTTTTTCTCAGATGTGTTCTTCCCCCATATCCAAGACATTGATAAGGATCTACGTGACCCTCTGATGTATTATGTACTCAATGAAAAACTCGAGAATTTTGCATCCATCCTGAGGGAAACCCCATGTATTCCATGTTCAGGACCATCACAGAAGCTTGTATTGCCATCTCGACTCATACATCCTGAGGGCAGAGTAGCCAAACTGTACAACAGTGAAGATGGAAGGTTCCCTGAAGGAAGTTTGAGAGACTATGTCAATCCAGTATGCTTGGTGAAGTTAGTGCAGCTGGGTATGGTCAAGGATGACCTATCTTGGGAAGACTTGATTGAACGGGCTGAGTCTGTATTGACTCTAAATGAAAATGACCACACACTTGCGTGCCACAGGAGCAGTATAATCCTCAGTCTCATTGATGAAAAACTAAAAATGAGAGATCCAGCAGCAAATCAGTATCTTGCCAAATTACAAAATATCAAATTCCTTCCATTCTTGACAAAACCAGCTGGATTTTCACTTCCATGGCATGGAAACAATTTCCCCCAATCTGCCATGTTCTCGGCAAAAGACCTTTTTACAACAGACCATCAAGACACTGTGTGTTTAATGAAGCCCATTCTCAATGAAAATTCCCCTTCCTTTAAAGGATGTGGTCCTATCTCACTGGCTGTGAAAGACTTTCTTGGATTGATAAAAAAGCCAATGATTTCATTAGTCATCAGCCAACTGAAAGAGCTCTCAAAATCCTTTGATGGTGTAACTCTGTATCAAGAAAACATAACCAATGCTTGCTACAAATATCTCCACGAGGAATTGCTGCAGTCCAATGCTGCGAAAGAGGAAATCATGGAGGAGCTAAAAACATTCTCTTCAATCCTAGTGGAGAACACATACGTGGAACCATCAAAAGTAGCATTTCACTTGAACTTTGATGCTGCTCCATTCCTTTACCAGCTTCCCAACAAGTACAGAAATAGTTGTCGGGAACTTTTTGAAAATGTGGGAGTTCAACCTAGCTTCACTGTTGAAATATTTGCAGCAGTTTTACAGCTGATAAAAACTGAATGTGGGAGAAAACCTCTTACTGAAGAAAACTTTCAGCTGTCTCGTAGAATAATTAGTGAGGGAATATGGAGCTTGATCCGAGACAAAAATCAAGAATTCTGCCAAAGCAACTATGGGGAGATGCTTCTTCCTGACCGCAATTTCACACTACAACCATCAAAATCACTTTGCTATAATGACTGTCCTTGGATTAAAGTCAGGGACACAACCGTTAAATACTGCCATGGTGATATTCCAAGAGAGGTGGCAGTAAAATTGGGAACTGTTCCAAAACGTCATAAAGCCTTAGAAAGATATGCTTCCAACGTTTGCTTCACTACCCTTGGAAGTGAGTTTGGGCAGAAGGAGAAGCTCACCAGCAGAATAAAAAGTATCCTCAATGCTTATCCATCAGAAAAGGAGATGTTGAAAGAGCTCCTGCAGAATGCAGATGATGCAAAAGCCACAGAAATATACTTTGTCTTTGATCCCAGGACCCATCCAACTGACAGAATCTTTGATGACAAATGGGTTCCCATGCAAGGCCCATCACTCTGTGTGTACAACAATCAGCCTTTTACAGAGGATGATATTAGGGGGATCCAGAATCTCGGAAGGGGCACCAAAGAGGCAAACCCTGGAAAAACTGGCCAATATGGCATTGGGTTTAACTCAGTGTATCACATTACTGACTGCCCATCTTTTATCTCAAATAATGACATTCTCTGCATCTTTGATCCGCATGCCAGTTATGCACCTGGAGCAACATCTGTCAGTCCAGGAAGAATGTTTAGAGATTTGGATTCAGACTTCAGATCACAGTTTTCTGATGTACTCAACTTGTACCTAGGAAATCACTTCAAGCTGGAACGCAGCACAATGTTCAGATTTCCCATACGAAATGCAGAAATGGCCAAAATCTCAGAGATCAGCTCAGCACCTGCTTCAGACAGAATGGTTCAAAATTTCCTTGATAAAATACGAATGGATGGTGCAGAACTTCTTATGTTTTTGAATCACATGGAGAAAATTTCTATATGTGAAATTGAAAATGGAACTGGGGATTTAAAAACTCTATATTCGGTAACAGCAAAAATCACAGACGGTGATCGACTAAAACGGAAGCAGTTTCATGCCTCAGTTCTGGACAGTGTCTCCAAGAAAAAACAGCTGGCTCAAATTCCAGTACAACAGATTACCTACACAATGGACATAGAAGACACAGATGGTAATTCTACTACCTGGCTGATATGTAACAGATCTGGATTTTCTGACATGGAGAAGGTCTCCAAGAGTGTCATTTCGGCTCACAAAAATGAGGACATAACACTCTTTCCACGTGGTGGTGTTGCTGCATGCACCAGCCACAACTACAAAAAACCACATAGAGCCTTCTGTTTTCTCCCTCTTTCTCTGGAGACTGGCCTGCCTTTCCATGTGAATGGCCATTTTGCTTTAGACTCTGCCAGAAGAAATCTGTGGAGGGATGACAATGGAGTTGGTGTCAGGAGTGACTGGAACATAAATCTAATGAAAATTCTAATCGCTCCTGCATGTGTAGAGCTGCTAATTCAACTGAAACGTCGGCTTTTTCCAGGCCCTGACCCAACCATGACAATATTTCAAGGAACTCCAATCCATGTTGTCAGGGATATTTTGAGAATTTTTTTGTCTATCTTTCCTGTAAACAGACTGGACATTCAACCAGATTGGTATTGTTTGGTAAAGGCAATCTACCTTTGCATTCATGAAGATTTGAAAAGACTACTCCCTGTTGTTAGAGCACCCTACATTGATAACAGTGATATACACTCTGCAATATACATCTCCTGGGTGAACACATCCACCTCAAACAAAGGCCGGGCTTTCTTTGACAACTTACTTCAGGATGAGTTGCAGCATCTTAAAAACACAGAGTATAACATTACCACAAGAAAATCTGTGGCAGAAAATGTTTTTAGAATGAAGTCCATGCTCCTAGATGTTGGCTTCAACCTAATCTACAGCTGTGATGAGACAGCAAGTCTGTATTTCTGCCTGGAAGATGCTGGGATTCCAGTCAACTATGTGACTCCTGAGGATGTTCGCAACTTTCTTCTGACATTCTCATCTCCAGACGCATCCTGCCAAGTTGGAAAGCTACCATGTCGACTGCAGCAGTCAAATTTCAAGCTCTTCCATGGTCTGAAACTACTTGTTGACTACTGCTTCAAAGATGTGGAGGAAAATGATATTAACATAGAGGGACTGCCACTTCTTTTGACAATGGACAACATTCTGCAAGTGTTTGACGCCAGACATCCAAAGTTTCTGACGACTTATCATGAGCTTATTCCATCAAGGAAAGAGCTTTTCATGCACACACTATACATAAGGTACAGTAACATCCTTCTAAAAGCAGGTGTGGCAAAGACCTTTGACATAAGCAGTTTTGGAGATCTCCTGGGATCTGTACTTCCCAGAGAGTGCAGAACAAGAAACTCAGTAAAATGGAAGGATAACTTTCCTACTGAAACTTGGCTTAAGAGTGCATGGCACTTTATCAGTGAACAACTTGCGACCAAGGATGACCAGACAGAGATCAAGCCTAAATTTGAGACCATTCTGGATATATTGAAAGATTGGGCACTACTTCCAGGAATCAAATTTATGGTGTCAGGAAACAAATTGGTTGTGCCAGAGCATGACGTTTTGTTACCCCTGAGCTTGATCTTTGCAGCAATCTTTCCAAATGGACAAAATGACAAAGTTTTTCACACCCTGATGAAGGGAGGATGCTTTCAATTTGCTGTGAATAAAACATGCGTCAAAGAGAGTCCCATCTTGCCTCTATTGGCTCAGCACACAGCAAATATAGACAATCCCTCCAGCATACTTCGGGCACTTGAGTACATGATCCAGATATCAGCTTTCAAAACAGCAAGTTTGACGGACAAAGACTTTGAAGCGCTGTTGTTGTACTTCAACTGCAATTTGGCTAATCTGACCCAGGATGATGTACAATGTCTTCAACTGTTGCCATGTTACAAAGCTGTCAGTGGCCGGTACATCTGCATTTCAAACTTCGGAGCATGCTATGTTCTAACAAAAAGCATTCCCTCTGCCGACATTGAAAAATGGGCACATAATACATCCTCAGCCTTTCTCGCTGACAGTCCACAGCTGAAAGAACTCTACAGCTTTCTTGGGGTCACACCAATTGATGGTCTTGAGGTCTACCTGAATCATTTAATTCCAAAATTTGACATTTTATCACATGATGCCAAAATCCAACATGTCATCTATCTGAAGGAGAGGTTATTGGCAATGGAGGAGCCAAACAGCATCAAGGATCAGCTCTTTGAAAAACTAGAAGGTCTGTCTTTCATTCATGACTCCACCAATAGACTGAAACCTACCAAAGCCTTCTTCGATCAAACAGTTAAAGTGTTTGAAGTAATGCTTCCACAAAAAGCCTTCATTCCCAATGATTTCTTCAAAAAAATCGAGCAGGTCTCAAAGCCAAAAAGTGGGACATCCTATTTGCCCTCATGGATAACATTCCTACGCAATACTGGGTTAAAATATGTTGTATCACAACAGCAAGTTCTACAGTTTGCAAAAGAGATCAGCATCAAAGCTCATACAGAGAACTGGTCCCAGGAAAAAGTTCAGACAATTGTTGATGTTCTCCTAAATCACATTTTCAATGAGAGAACAGATCTGTTTGATGGGGCATTCCTCAAAGAACTCTCTATGATACCATTCCTATGCCCAGAGCGTGCACCAGCCGAGCTTGTTCGCCTCCAAGCTCAGTACCAAGAAATGAATGGCACCATCCCTTTAATTCGCTTCAGTGGGTCTCAAGTAAATCCAAAGTTCAAACAAACTGATATCATGCAGTTGTTGTGGACATCTTGTCCTATTCTACCGGAGAGAGCCACCCCAACAAGCATACAAGACCAGGAAGGAAACACACTTGCCAGCCAAGAGCAACTTGATCTTATTTTGAGCCTGTTAAATGTCAATGTGGACCCACCATTGGAAAAGGTGATTAGTAATTGCAAAAACATATGTAGCATTACTAACTTGGATGATGACACAGTGAAAACACGAAACAAGGTCTTGAGGAGCATTTATGAATTTCTGAATGCAGAAAAACATGAATTCCGCTGTCAGTTACGAGGAGTAGCCTTTGTCATGGTTGAAGAGGGTTGGAAACTCCTTAAACCAGAGGAGGTTGTCATTAATTTGGACAATGAATCTGACTTCAAACCCTACTTGTACAAACTTCCCCTTGAGCTGGGTACATTTCACCAACTGTTCAAACTGTTGGGAACTGAGGACATTGTTTCAACAAAACAATATGTTGAAGTTTTGTGTCGAATTTATAGAATTTCAGAAGGCAAGCAGCTTGACCCAAATGAAATGAGAACAGTGAAAAGAACTGTCTCTGGGCTATTCAAAAATCTCCAGAATGACCCAGTACAGGTCCGTAAAGACCTTGAGAATCTCAGAGATTTGACATTTTACCTTCCAAGTCATGATGGACGATTGGCCAAATCAAACACATTGGTCTTTGACGATGCACCACACTACAAGAGCCGAATTCAGGGTAATGTTGGTGTTCAGATGCTAGTTGACATGAGCCAGTGTTACCTAGGCAAAGACCATTCCTTTCACACAAAGCTGATCATGTTGCTTCCCCAGAAACTGAGGCCCAGGCTTCTGAGTAGTATCTTGGAGGAACAACTAGATGAAGACTCTCCAAAAATGTGCCAATTTGGTGCCCTTTGCTCCCTGCAGGGACGGCTTCAATTGCTCCTGTCATCAGAGCAGTTTATCACTGGATTAATTCGGATCATGAAACACGAGAATGAGAATGCATACATGGTGAATGAGGAGAAAGCAATACGGTTATGCAACGCACTGTGTGAGGGCTTAAAGGTGTCTTGCTTTGAGAAACTACAGACAACATTGCGAGTGAAAGGCTGCAGTCCGATTCCCCATAGCCGTAGTGAAACTCTTGCCTTTCTTAAAAGGTATGGAACTGCTGTTATCCATCTCTACATTCAGCACTCTGACAGCAAAGACATTAATTTTCTTCTTGCTTTAGCAATGACCCTTAAGTCAGCGACAGACAACCTGATTTCTGACACCTCCTATCTTATTGCTATGCTGGGTTGCAATGACATCTACAGAATAACAGAGAAGCTAGACAACCTTGGTGTCAAGTATGACACAACTGAGCCCTCAAAGCTAGAGCTTCCACTTCCTGGTACACCCATTCCTGCAGAGATTCATCATTTACTGCTCATGGACCCCATGAATGTCTTTTACCCTGGAGAATATGTTGGTTACCTGGTAGATTCAGAGGGAGGTGATATTTTAGGCACTTACCAGCCAACTTACACATACGCTATCATCGTTCAAGAAGTAGAACGGGAGGAAGACGAAAGTCCAAGTGTCCTCGGCAAGTGCTTTCAAATTGACATTGGGTACAGTGAGTACAAAATTGTGAGTTCTCTTGACCTATATAAATTTTCCAGACAGGATGATAGCACCCATATTCGAGATGGCACACCAACTCCAAAAAGCCCCTCAGAGGGTCGTTCTCCTTCTGCCAGAATGGTCCCTCCAATATTTCCTGGAAATGAAAATCACAGGGCTCCTCCAACCGAGGCATCCCCCAAAAAGATAAAACTCAATGCATTACCAGAAATTCTAAAAGAAGTTACGTCGGTCATAGAACAAGCTTGGAAACTTTCTGAAACCGAACGCAAGAAAATTATACGCCGCTTATACTTGAAGTGGCACCCTGACAAAAATGCAGAGAATCTTAATATCGCTACCGAAGTCTTTAAGCACCTACAAAATGAGATCAGCAGGATGGAGAAGCAAACACAGGCAGAGCAGACCACTGAAAGAGGATCAAGGAGACCTTTCTCTGCATCTTCCACTCGATTCCAGTCAGAGAAATTCTCATTTCAGCGATTTTACACATCATGGAACCAAGAAGCAACAAGCCATAAATCAGAAAAGCGGCAGTTCCGAGAACAATTTACTAGCTATGCAGGCACATCGCATTCAAATCGCTTCTTTGTACCACCGTCGTTTAAGTCCGTTGGGAACCCTGTAGAGGCACGCCGGTGGCTAAGGCAAGCAAGAGCCAATTTTTCCGCTGCAAGAAATGATCTTCATAAAAATGCCAATGAATGGGTATGTTTGAAATGCTACCTGGCAACAAAGCTTGCATTAATCGCTGCAGATTATGCAGTGAGAGGAAAATCAGACAAAGATGTGAAGCCCACAGCACTTGCACAAAAGGTAGAGGAGTACAACACCCAGCTAACAGGGTTGGCCAAGGATGTACACATCCTCGAGGGTTATGGTGTGGACAGCCTGAGAACTCGCTACCCTGACCTTTTACCCTTCCCCCAGATTCCTAACGATAGATATACTTCAGAAGTAGCAATGAGAGTAATGGAATGTACAGCTCGGATAATCATCAAACTTGAGACATTTGTCCAGCAAAAAATCTGAATGTCGGCATTAGACAATGCAAAACTCTAACAATTGAATTAACAAAGCGTTTTACAAAATTATGTATCTCGCTGGCATTTTATTTTAACAGTGCCACCTCTGATGCTGTGACAAATGCTTATTATTGCGTACATATCTGCTCCATTTCTCTGAAAGGTTGCCCGAGTCTAAAGAAAAAGTGTACGCTATTTAACATGCAGCAGTGTACATAATGTTCAAAAATATAGCAATACCTTTTATTATTTTAAATACATTTATTGATTATTGTTGTTCCTTTGTACATAATGAATACCAATGCTGCTTTTTTAAAAATCTTTTTTAGAAATGTATTTTTCCTGCCATAGTCATTAAGTTGACGGTATAGTGATTTAATAGCATGAGTTGCACTGCACTTTTATGTAATTGAGTGATAGCAGAAATTTGAATGAATGAATCATGTGCAATCCAGCAATGACAGGCAAATCAGCTCATGGTTTCTTAATGGGATCTATATCAATTATGTGCCAGTAGCTCATTCTGAAATAAAAACGGCAGGTTATAATGTTCATACACCGTTTTATCAGCTGGCAAATCCACAAGGTAATTGACATGCTCCTGTCACTGTATATGTAATACTGTGCATAACCTGAACATTAAACAGTGAAAATAAAAATATTTGAAAGACTTTAAATTACATCTTGAAGATGTAATATGACAGCAGGTTCATAAGTGTTTACCAGTGCAATTACTGTATCTGTCTGGCTGCAAGAATGAAATTTATTTCATATTTCAAAATCAACTTTATCGCAACTGAACTATACATGTATACATTGTTGGCTTGGGGCTTAACAGAGCACTTTTTATTTCCCATACAAGGATACTGGTGGGTGTAGTTTTAGCACATATTACATATTACTATTTAAAAAATGTACCACTTAAAAATATAACAAGTGACATTTTCTCTTGAAATTTCACCTGTCAGTTAATTGCCGTGTACACATCATACAACATGCGTAATTCCTCAGAAACGCATTGATTAAATATGCATTTTCTATTATTCACAATGGGAACCTCTTGTCCTCTACTGCTGAGATTTTTTTGCGTGAAGTTCTCTGAAAGTTGTGTAAGAGGAACATAGATACTCATATGGTGCTCAATGTCAATGATGTTTTTTCATCCGTTTCCTTTGTTTAACTGCGAGAGACTGAAATTAAACACTGGCTACTGTATTGTTTGAACAAATATATTTTGTCATTTGTTTCAATCTCATAATGTCATATTACAGCTCTGTAAATTTGAGACCCACTGACAGTGGCTCTTATTTTTATTCTTAATTTTAATTCTTAAAAATTCCTCTGAATCCACTGTTCAGTCATATAGTATCAGGTAATAATGGTACAAAATATACCGTTTATTGCGCACAAAATTTTCCCTTAAGTTTAATGATTTTTTTATTATTATTAATTATCATGTCAACTCATGCCAAAACACTTAATGTGGAAAAAACAATTTACACTTGTTCATACATGCTTTATAGTTAAACTATAATATCATTCAAAGGTCAGTATTGTAATTATTTACTTTACATATGTAAACCTCAAAATATGAGATTTCCCATTGAAGAAATATACCTCAACCAAAATATAATATACAACTGATGAATAAATGTGAAGATTCCCAACCAATGTATATACAAACATAATCACTCAGCATTTTCAAACAGAACATATGCAAAACAATTCTGATAAAACACACAAACATCCCAAAGTTTCAAGCTGCCATAGGTAAATTATACCATTTTGATACTTATATTATTTCATATACATTTATATGAAATAAATGGAGATGCCTAATTTGATATCAAACCAAGAGCACTTTATATCTTACAGTTTTTTTTGTTTGTTTTTTTACTAGATCAATTATGTTGATGTTTTACATACAGAACAGAATGTGGTTACTCTCAATACCCCAGCTGTTTTGGCACTAACACATAGATTTAGCCATTTGACAAAAATGAGAGACATTTGGATTAGATTATATTGCAATGCTTAACAGAAGAATTCAAAGCTACTGCTTCAGGATTGTGGGTAGTGCAGTTCTTCAGACAGAAATTTATTATTATGCATGACTTAATAAAAAAAAACGTTGATATTAAACTGATTTCAGAAGTATATATCATAACCCTCGGAGAAGCACATAAGTGTTTTGTTTGTAATAATTTCTCTATGAATGAGCGCATCTTTAAACAATAACTAGCTGATATGCATCACACAGAATTTGGGTATTTATTGCACCTCAAAATTATATTGCTTAGGATGTCAGCTGTTTACCAGCCCCTTTATTGCCCAGCCTAATTTTGAAAAAATGTTATACAAAAAAAGGAGAAAAATAAAGTACAGTCTACACAACCCGATCTCATTAGAAAATGTAACTATTTTACAAGGTGATTTTGTATGAATTCATACAATGTGATTCATACATAGACATATTTCAAAAATAATAATAATAATCATAAGGGTCCTCCCTTAAACCTAAACGTCAGTGGGGAGTAGGCAGATTGTATGGAAACATAAGAATTAAATTAGAATTTATTAGGTTTGAATTTATAACCACCAATTCACCAAAACATAAATAGTTACAAATTGCCATGGGTGTGTGTTGTATATACTGCATATTTCATCTTCCCTATCATGATAAAACCCCAACCAAACAGATGAATGTACACCTCTGATCTTCAGTAACATGTTAATACATATCGTGATGGGGTTTTTTAACCTTGCCCAATACAATGTAACAACACGATTTGTTTCTAGTGTGGGCGTTAAGGACAGAAGGTCATTCAGCAGTCCTGGCGCTCGCTGCAGGTCGAAGAGACGCCAGCTCTGGAGATGAAGAGCTTACCGCTGGGACAAACGCACACTTCATATGTGTTGTACATTCCCTGAGAGTCACCTGACGTTCTGGCTTCTCCCACAGGTAACGTCGGCAGACGAACGCTTTCAGCATCTAAAATCAACTGAAACATACAACTGAAAACCTTACTATTGAGGTATTTAATGAAAGGTTAGGCCACACTTTATTTTAAGGTGTCCTTGTTACACGTTACATGAACTTACTATTATAATTACAAAAAAATATGCATAATTACATGCAAGTAACCCTAAGCCAAACCCTAACCATGTAGTAAGTACATGTAGTTATTGTTAATAAATATTACTCAGGACTTAAATGTATAATTACACTGTAACAAAGACATCAATTTTATGATAAAATACAAACAATAAATGTGTTTTTACACTCTTTAATTTGTAGTGAGATAACTATATTCGCCTCAGTTCAAGCGGCATGTGAATCAATGATATTTTCCTCTAATATTTGCAGCACGAAATAAACATGAATAAATATTTGAATGCATGTTAAAAAAAATTTGAACAATTTAATACAAACGAATGTCTCATGAAATCGAGTTTCAAAAAACATCGATAAGCCTATGTTTTATTGCTGTTTTACATGTTAAATGTGAAGACTGACAGGTTGAATGCAACACACTTTTTTTGGCAGAGTATGGGTGTAATTTTCACATTAACTTCACGCAATATAAAAAATGTTTATCGTAATTTTGAGTTTATTCTTAGAATATTATATGACGTTAATCTTATTTATTGTAGTTATTTGTTTTTCAAAGTGGCAAAAATGCCGCCATAGACTATTTGTACTGCATGCAAACACAATCTTGGCACAGTGGCCCAAAAAACAAACAAAACAAACAAAAAAAGATGAAAAAAAAATAGTAAGGAGATATTTGAATTATTTATCAATAAACTAGTGTTTTCTGACTCAATGTCGCAAAGATGAAGTTGACGATCCTGGCTCGCCATCTCATTGGACGCACCTTTAGAGAAAAATGCATCTTTACAGATTACATAATGAAAGAGTTTTTGTCTTCGATTTGATTAAGATTATTTCGGTCTAAAGTAGTCATTTAAAGCTTTCTATAGATATATTTATCATGTCTGTGAGGCAAGTATTCGCTGAGTTTCGGTTCATTTTTGTGAAGCGCTCCTGCTCAAGACCGAGACGGCAGAAAGCGCATCCTGTTTGTTTTCCTTATTTTACAAAAGCACAACGTTTTGTTGATATTGAGAGTACACACAAATAAAAGTGTTGGCCAAAGCCCTCGGCCTTACTGGGACCTATTGAGAATAGAAATAAATGAGGAGAGAATATATATATATATTATATATATATTCAAACAGAATATTGATAAAACAGACTATATTTATTCTCATTAAATATCCAGTTTCACTTTCATATCCAGTAGTTCAGTTTTATGTTGCCGCTGGGCTCTTAGCTCATGCATTTTCTGTGTGACCCATTTGATTCACCCTGTAAAGCCTGACATATTGATAATGGAACCCTACAGTGGCCCAGTAGTGCACAACACAACAGAAACAAGCCACAACGCAATGAAATTAG
>NW_015630423.1:122462-145052 GCF_001515625.1 Sinocyclocheilus rhinocerous | reverse complement strand
ACAACGGAAACAAGCCGCAACACAACGGAAACAAGATGCAACACAACGCAATTAGCACAACACAACAGAAACAATACGCAACACAACGTAATTAGCACAACACAACAGAAACAAGATGCAACACAACGTAATTAGCACAACACAACAGAAACAAGTCGCAACACGACGGAAACAAGCTGCAACCCAACAGAAACAAGATGCAACACAACGTAATTAGCACAACACAACAGAAACAAGATGCAACACAACGTAATTACCACAACACAACAGAAACAAGTCACAACACAACAGAAACAAGCCGCAGCACACACAACAGAAACAATACGCAACAACGGAAACAAGCCGCAACACAACGGAAACAAGATGCAACACAACGTAATCAGCACAACACAACAGAAACAATACGCAAAACAACGTAATTAGCACAACACAACAGAAACAAGATGCAACACAACATAATTAGCACAACACAACAGAAACAAGCCGCAACACAACGGAAACAAGATGCAACACAACGTAATTAGCACAACACAACAGAAACAAGTCGCAACGCAAAGGAAACAAGCCGCAACACAACAGAAACAAGCCGCAACACAACGGAAACAAGATGCAACACAACGTAATTAGCACAACACAACAGAAACAAGTCGCAACGCAAAGGAAACAAGCCGCAACACAACAGAAACAAGCCGCAACACAACGGAAACAAGATGCAACACAACGTAATTAGCACAACACAACAGAAACAAGTCGCAACGCAAAGGAAACAAGCCGCAACACAACAGAAACAAGCCGCAACACAACGGAAACAAGATGCAACACAACGTAATTAGCACAACACAACAGAAACAAGTCGCAACGCAAAGGAAACAAGCCGCAACACAACAGAAACAAGCCGCAACACAACGGAAACAAGATGCAACACAACGTAATTAGCACAACACAACAGAAACAAGTCGCAACGCAAAGGAAACAAGCCGCAACACAACAGAAACAAGCCGCAACACAACGGAAACAAGATGCAACACAACGTAATTAGCACAACACAACAGAAACAAGTCGCAACGCAAAGGAAACAAGCCGCAACACAACAGAAACAAGCCGCAACACAACGGAAACAAGATGCAACACAACGTAATTAGCACAACACAACAGAAACAAGTCGCAACGCAAAGGAAACAAGCCGCAACACAACAGAAACAAGCCGCAACACAACGGAAACAAGATGCAACACAACGTAATTAGCACAACACAACAGAAACAAGTCGCAACGCAAAGGAAACAAGCCGCAACACAACAGAAACAAGCCGCAACACAACGGAAACAAGATGCAACACAACGTAATTAGCACAACACAACAGAAACAAGTCGCAACGCAAAGGAAACAAGCCGCAACACAACAGAAACAAGCCGCAACACAACGGAAACAAGATGCAACACAACGTAATTAGCACAACACAACAGAAACAAGTCGCAACGCAAAGGAAACAAGCCGCAACACAACAGAAACAAGCCGCAACACAACGGAAACAAGATGCAACACAACGTAATTAGCACAACACAACAGAAACAAGTCGCAACGCAAAGGAAACAAGCCGCAACACAACAGAAACAAGCCGCAACACAACGGAAACAAGATGCAACACAACGTAATTAGCACAACACAACAGAAACAAGTCGCAACGCAAAGGAAACAAGCCGCAACACAACAGAAACAAGCCGCAACACAACGGAAACAAGATGCAACACAACGTAATTAGCACAACACAACAGAAACAAGTCGCAACGCAAAGGAAACAAGCCGCAACACAACAGAAACAAGCCGCAACACAACGGAAACAAGATGCAACACAACGTAATTAGCACAACACAACAGAAACAAGTCGCAACGCAAAGGAAACAAGCCGCAACACAACAGAAACAAGCCGCAACACAACGGAAACAAGATGCAACACAACGTAATTAGCACAACACAACAGAAACAAGTCGCAACGCAAAGGAAACAAGCCGCAACACAACAGAAACAAGCCGCAACACAACGGAAACAAGATGCAACACAACGTAATTAGCACAACACAACAGAAACAAGTCGCAACGCAAAGGAAACAAGCCGCAACACAACAGAAACAAGCCGCAACACAACGGAAACAAGATGCAACACAACGTAATTAGCACAACACAACAGAAACAAGTCGCAACGCAAAGGAAACAAGCCGCAACACAACAGAAACAAGCCGCAACACAACGGAAACAAGATGCAACACAACGTAATTAGCACAACACAACAGAAACAAGATGCAACACAACGTAATTAGCACAACACAACAGAAAAAAGTCGCAACACAACGTAATTACCACAACACAACGGAAACAAGTCGCAACACAACGTAATTAGCACAACACAACAGAAACAAGTCGCAACACAACGTAATTAGCACAACACAACAGAAACAAGTTGCAACACAACAGAAACAAGTGGCAACACAACAGAAACAAGTTGCAACACAACAGAAACAAGTCGCAACACAACGGAAACAAGACGCAACACAACGTAATTAGCACAACATCGAAATTAGCACAACACAAAGGAAACAAGCCGCAACACAACGAAATTAGTACAACACAGTGAAATTAGCACAAAACAACAAAATTAGTCCAATGCGTTGTGTTGTGGAGATTTCGTTGTCATATAATTTGATGTAGTGAGAATATGGAACTCATATTTGAGGAGGAAATAACTTCTCAGTCTTATTAAGAGGCCCTGAGTAAAAATAGGCAATTTAGTGCAGTTGCTGTTATTTATATAGGCAAAAAGTAAGATGAAATTTTGGCTGTAATGTAAATCAGAGAGTTCTTTATAACATGTATGATGTATGATGATTGTCAGGCGTTGCGGTGGTAATCCAAAAGGGATTTACACACGATGCGGAATGAGCAATAAACACACTAAGAAAATGAAAGAGCACTACCACAACACAATGAACATAACTTCAACACGAGACAAAGAAACAGAAGAGAACTCAGGGTTTAAATACACAGAGGATGATGATTAACAGGAGGGGGAACAGGAGAGGATTAATCAAAAACCACTGTAACAAAAGAAAACATGAACGTGACGGATATATTAAACTGCTTATTGTTATGATCAAAGCTCTGTAGTTTTTGTTTTTGGACCAAAACTAATAATGCAATACAATACACTGAGAAAGATGTCAAAATCATGTAATCAGCCAATAAGTGTTTTGTGTATCTCATACCTACAGACACACTTCCTGTTACATCACCATTGGCATTGCGAGCATTGAGTGTAACGTTTTCAGAGGAGTGCACCAGAAGAGCTGAATCCTGTAATGAAGATGAGAATGGACAAAATGGGCAACTAAATCAATCTATTTATCCATGTTTAAGAGTAAATACCTCTTACCTCTCTGGAATCAATTTCCTGGGCATAGACAGGGAACAAAAAGTCAGATTCTCCCTCCAGTCTCAGTCCATCTTCATTGACCTGCAGGTATCCCATGCCTTCCTGCAACAGCCAACAACACAGAGTGCTTTCTCAGCATCAGTGTGACTTCATGTGACAGCATGCAGTGGCCAGCTGAGATAAAGTGGCTCAACCAAGGGCAAAATCTAAATATGGATTCATTTTTCTATTAAAAATGGATTACATATGTGATCTGAAGTCCTTTAAGGGAAGTTCTCTCACCGTATTGAACCACATGACTCGCAGGATCCAGATCGTTAGGGCAAAGTTCACCACCAGAATGATGAGGAGAAGCAGAACGAACAGATAGAGGCAGCGTTTCCTCCAGCCGTAGATGCCAATCATGTAGATGTACTCATTGACTGGAGCCAGAGCCCCAGACTCATCTGTGGTGGTGAGGTACTGCTCACGCACCATCTGGGAATGAAGATTCGTGGTCAACTACACATTAAAACTACAATTCATGAAAAGTACACAAGATATTTTACAGCCTGAACTAACCTTGCCTTGTCATTAGTCAAATTATCTGATACATTAGAAACTTATTGACCTTGACACACCTTGATTTTTGTTCTGTAAGTTGTTTGTACCACATGACTTTGATTTGGTAAAGAAAAGTTTTTAAATAAGCAGAGAAGCAGTTGTGTGTGTGTGCGTGTGTGTGGTTTTTTCCAAGAAATAAAATGAAAATTCATTTTAATTCTGAAATTAAAAGTATGCTTATCGAAGCAATATGTTCAAATCATTGTATTTATGAATTGCATTTTAATTGCATTTGATCCATGAACTACACGTTTATCAACAACAAATATTGGTAACACTTTATTTTAAGAACCAATTCTCACAATCAACTAGCTGTTTATTAGCATGCATATTACTGGAACATCAGCTGTTTTATTAGTACTTATAAAGCAATTATTCTGCCTTATTCTGCATGACCATATTTTAGATCCCTTAATCCGACCCCATACCTAAACTTAACAACTATCTTACTAACTATTAATAAGCAGAAAATTTGCAGTTTATTGAGGGAAAGCCCTTAATTAATAGTTAATCAGATTCAATGATCTATGCTAAGCTACAGCTAAAAGTGCTACCGCCAGACCCGGAAATCGGCTGAATGGATTAGAAAACGGTAAAACTCAACTGTTTAACTCTAGGGGAGTTGGAAAATTAGCCTATTTTCAAAAATAATGGAGTGTTCCTTTAAGTATGCTAAGTATGCTTGAGTATTCTAGTGTGCTAAATTATTATTCTAAATTACCCAAAACACCCTAGCAACACTACCGTTCAAAAGTTTGTGGATGGTAAAGTCTTCGGTAAGACGTCTCTTATGCTCACCATGGCTGCATTTATTTGATCAAAAACTCTATAAAAACAGTAATACTGTAAAATATTGGTACAATTTAAACAACTTTTTTCCAAAATATAAAGTGTAATTTATTCCTGTGATGCGAAACTGAATTTTCAGCATCATTACTCCAGTCTTTAGAGTCACATGACCCTTCAGAAATCATTCTAATATGCTGATTTCCTGCTCAAAAAAAACAAACAAACAAAAAAAAAAAAACGGTAAAACAGTTGTGATGCTTAAAATGTTTGTGGATTTTTCAGGGTTTTTGGTGAACAGCAAGTTCAAACGAAAAGCATTTATTTGAATAGAAATCATCTGTAACAATATAAATGTGTTTACTGTCACTTTTGATTAGTTTAATGCATCATTGCTGTATTGCTGACCCCAAACTTTCAAACAGTGGTGTAGCAATGTGCTTAACACCACTCAAAACATCTTCAACCGTTTAAAAACATCCTAGTAACCAGCCTCACATTTTCTTGATAACATATAAATCTCATTATATTTGCTGTTTTCTGTCAAAACAGAGATCTCTGAGATGTTTTTTTTTTTTGTCAAGCGAGTGCTGTATGTAGTACAACATTCACTTTAATTTCAGAATCAAATCCTGAGTGAACATGCCATTGTCAGATGAAGGAAAAACTGAAACACAGCCTTCGTGTCTCCCCAGCAACTCATCCAAACATCCCTTGGGTTTGGAGTTGCATGATCCAATTCCCATTCCTTTCTAATCCCTTTTAAAACATAATTACCAACCAGTAATTAAACATTCATACGATATCAATGGCTGCAGAGGATCATTAAAGTCGTACAAGAAAGTAAACATCTTGACTCCATAAGTTGCTCACAGACAGCCTCTCTCTTTCTCTCTCAGGACTTTTTTCCATGAACCCACCCTACTGATGCTCTTTCACTGTTTCCAGTCTCGTCTAAGCTGCCAAGAGAAAAAAAATTACAGCAGAACACCGTCTTTCCAAGCCACCGGGGTCTGACTTTGTTTTTAACAGAGATTCCGAGATCCTCGTGGTGTCAAACCTGGACCTGATCAAATATCAAGAGGACCCAGGAAGACTGAGCGGGCGTGATATTGCTCCGTTTCTGTGGAGTTCTGCTGGAGGATAAACAGTTATGAGGTGGGAAAACCAGTTCTCTGAGGAGCCCAGATAAGAGCTTGTGGAGAGAGGCTGTGGGCAAACATAACAAGCTGTATGAAGCTCTCCCCACTCCATCTAATCTTGCCGTCTGCATAACTCCAGCGCGCCGTAATGCCTCTGCCCTCTAAAAATAGGTCCCAGGATCGTGCTCTCATTTAAAAAAAGAAAAACAACCAAAGTGTTTGAAATAATGATCAGAGTGCAAAAAATATGACTGAGAATTCATATGTTCGGCCTCAGAAGTGCGACTATTTCTTCATTTCAGTGGCTCATGGTAATATTTTAACAACATGAAAAAGGGATTCAAATACAGTTCGGTGCAAAAGTAAGTGCACCCCATTAAAAGTTGTATTTTTATTGGATATGTGGGCATTTTGATACTTTATTTGTATTACATTAATGAGTAAAAGATTATATAATTTACCAAACAACAATGAACAGTGTTTAATCAATGTGATTATAATCAGGTTTACATTCATTCATGCCTCCAGTTATTCCATATTTTCTGTTCATATAAACATTATTAGGCATGAGAAACAAGACTGATATTAAAAAATCAAGTCAAAAATCAAACTTGAATAAAATAATAAGAGTTATAACTTAAAAGTCTGACTTACCCTTGCTGTTTAAGTGTGATCTGACACACTCCTCTGCAGACTTGAATCTGCTTGTGTTACGCAGCAGTGCTCCGATCCGTCTGTCTGTCAAACCCTCAACAGCTGCCTTCCATAAATCTGATTCTGGATCAGTCTCAGTGCAGACACCCCCTCCCTTCCCAAACTTCCTCTCAGGAGCTCACATATCCTTGAGAGGTCTCTACACCTCGCGTTACGCAAACGTAAGGCTTTAATGATCACTTAAGAGTGGATTCATTAGCAAGACCCATAAACACCAGTAGCTAGTTGTGTTGTTTCTCAGAGAGGGAGGGAAGGAGGAGTAGAGAGAGGGGGAAGAAGGAAAAAATGACTGCCAAGAGAGAATTATAGAGCATTTTCTGCACTTGTTTGACTTTTATGCATGTGAGTCACTTTCTAAGCACGAGCTCCGGATAGTAAAACTAAAGTTAGTGGCTTTGCTGATTGAGGATCTGCTTGTCTGTTGGACAGCGAGTCTTTCTCTATAAAGGCGGGTCACACTAAAACAGGACGGAGTATTAATAGCAGAACAGCAGAAGCTTCAGGCTTGTTATGTTCTGAGCTTTGTGTTGTCTCTCTTACATAGTTTACGTAGTTTAGGAGTCAGAATGACTCCTCGTGAAAATGGTTATAAAACAACCACCCAAAACTAATCCAAAAATGGAAATAAAATTTCCAGACTGTTATGATGGATCTTATTAGACATAAATGTTTTAGGACATTGAGGAGATGTGTGCTGATATTTTTTATAAGTAGACTTACCAGACTTATGGAAATAGTGTTCTTTTCATTTGGGCCAGTAAGGAACCACCTACAAACACTCAAAAAACACGTCATAGCTGTAATGTATAGCAATTTTATAGTATAGTGACTTTTGAATGTGCATTGCTCTCATTTTCTTTAAGAAAATCTAGTTATATACAGCAAAAGATTTCTGCAAGATTTTTTTAAACAAAAAGTATCTTATGCTTACCACAGCTGTATTTGTTTGATCAAAAATACAGTTAAACAATACAATTGTGAAATATTATTACAGTTTCAAATAACACCATTTCAGCATCATTACATTCACACGATCCTTGAGAAATCATTCTAATATGCTGATTTGGTGATCAAGTAACATTTCTTATTATTACCAATGTTGAAAACAGTTGTGCTGCTTATTTTTGTGGACTGTGATAAATTAAGGAGTTTTTGATTAATAGAAAGTTCAGAAGTAAAGCATTTATTTAAAATGGAAATCTTTTGTAACATTTATAAATGTCTTTACTATCATGATTTTAATCAACTGAATACATCTACGCAGATTAAAATTATACATTTCATACTAAATAATAAAATATAATGTATTTTTTTTATCTCTATCTTAAAAGGATGCTGATAAGTAAGCATGAGAAACTGTAACTCAGTCAAAACTTAGGCTGGATGGCACACATCCTGTGGTTGGAGGCAGAAGTGTCGGGTCTCGGGTCTGATCACCTGTTTCTTGTTGTCTCTGTGGTTGTGTGTTGTTGTGCGTGGTTGTTTTGACAGCTCGCCACGTGCGCATATGTCAGCATGATTGTTTCCCCGCCCTCCTTGTTATCTGCTCGCCTCTTGTTTCACACCTGGTTCTGGTCATCTCATTAGCTTCCCCTTATAGCTCCTCGTGTTTCTCTGTCTTTTGTCAGATTGTTGTGCGGCTTCATCTCCACTGCCGCGGTTGCGGCTTGTTCCAGCCGCTGCTATCTCCCCATCTGTGGGGTTGGGGATTCCACGTCCACACTGACTGTCCGCGAAGGCGCTCATTGCCCGCGGTGATTTCTCTGTACAATAAAGCCTCTGTTGAACCCGCACCTGAATCCAGCTTCATTTCCGTGACACAGAAGTGTGCAATCATAAGACAAACAGCTGACCACATCCATCAGTATCTGACCCCTGACCTCCCTCTGTCAGCAAAGACAGTGACGGGTTTCATCGCGTTTATTCACCATTCAAGGCAGTCTGTAGCAAATACTATTGCAAACAGAAGAATGTATAATAAAGACCTTACTAATCCTGGTGTTGGTAATGCTAGAAGGCAAATGGGTATCCTTAACGTATTTTACGCACAGTTAGGGAAAAGGTTGTTTGTCGTAAATCAATGTCTACATCTGTAATGATGTATGATAGCAATGTATGAGACATGAGATTAGTCTCATATAAAGTTTCAGATAAAGCATTCTAACAAGTAATTATTAGTATTATTTCCTAAGTAAACTTTTCTGTTGAAAGTATAGGCATTACTCATAAAATACCTGGTAGGTGAGTTTGTCTCTCATTTTGGGGACCCGAGCATGACATACAGGGGGTCAGGAGGATGGATGAGAAATGTGTTCCGTTGTCTTATTTCTCCGGACCTCAAAGATAAACTTTTCCTAGGCCATTGCTTCGAACCCCTATCGTGTTTTTCGTTAAAGACAGGACCTTTCAAAATCTTTACATACTTGATGCAAGAAAATGATATCAATTAGAAGGTATGATTACCATAAGGATATTAATATATTTTTTTACACTTTACATTGATAGTGATAGAGAAATAAACTACTCTAATACTGTATGCTATGCCCGTTTCCGCCACTGAATAAAAAATAAAAGAGGTAATTGCGACTTTTTATCTCACAATTCTGACTTTTTTCTCAGAATTGCGTGATATAAACTCGCAATTGCAAGTTAAAAAGTCATAATTGAGAGATATAAACTCGCAATTCTGAGCACAATTCTGAGAAAAAAAGTCAGAATTCTGACTTTATATCTCGCAATTCTGACTTTTTAACTCGCAATTGTGAGTTTATATCACACAATTCTGAGAAAAAAAGTCAGAATTCTGACTTTATATCTCGCAATTCTGACTTTATAACTCTCAATTGCGAGTTTATATCTCACAATTCTGTGAAAAAAAGTCAGAATTGCGAGATAAAAAGTTGCAATTACCTTTTTTTATAAATTTTTTATTCAGTGGCGGAAACGGGCTTCCATAGTATGCGCATTCTGTTATGTAGCTTATCACCGTTTTCCAAGAAATATTGTTGTCTGTCTCCAGAGGGCGCTTGGGAACTCAGAAACCCGAATCTCTCTTTGAGTCGCATGAAGATATATTTTACAAGTCTTTTAAACTGGTTCATTGAAATGTAATAACTTTAAATATTGGTAACTGAATTACAAATTAAAATGTTCACACAGTTATTTTACACATTCGTTAATATGTAATCAGAAACAACTGTGATTCGTCCATCCTGAAAGCGTTGAGAAAAGAAACAGGTACCATGTGACAGTGCCTACTCGATCTTTTTTAAATTTACACCGTAATAACGATAAATGAGAATTGAACGGAAAAATTAAACATTAAACGATCATTATTATTTAATACCATAGTGCAAAGCCCTGGCCATTAATATTCTGAAATTAATAGAATATGCGCGTCAACCAATCAGATCAGTGCACGCGGCGGGTATGGTGTTATGGGAAATGAAGTTTTCCAACCATCGAACGCTCAAAAGTGTTTATTCGTACACAAAAATACTCCGCAATAGTTATTACTTAATTTTTATATTAAAATAATAATTTGTAGACAGCGTGGTATGCGCTGTTTATAATATTTTTTATTGCTGTTATTTTATATTTTCCCTATGACTTTTTTCATATTCACATGACTGCCCCGCTGACATAGAAGAAAGATGGCGATCTGCAGTGTGTATGTTGTCAATAAGGCCGGTGGACTCATCTACCAGTACGACAATGATGTACCTCGAGCTGAAGTTGAAAAAAACATTCAGCTTTCCGCTTGATTTAGTTTTAAAGATTCATGAGAAGGTGGTTGTCGCATTCGGACAGCGGGACGGGATCAGAGGTGTTGTGCTTGTGTCTTTTGCAGCTTCTCGTACATAACGTGGTGTAGTTATGAGATGCTAGTTCAAATTTTAAAAAATGCTTCTACAAAAAAAGTTTCATCTGCAGATATGGTCTTGTTTAGGGATCTGTGCCTTTGTGCATACGGACATCTGACTGCCAAGTATGGATTGTGTTTTTCAGCAATAGTGTGCACCCTTCATTTACAGAGAAAAGAAGGTCAGGGAAAAATTAATTTCCATGATCTAAATATTCTTAAAAATTCAAGTTTGTTGTCATTTGGAAGTAAGGCCTTCTTGCATTATTATGCTGTTACATTATGATTATATATTCAGTGGCATAAAATGTAAAAATGACAATAATATCGCTTATCGCAATTATTTCTGGGGCAATATATCACACAACAAAAATTTGTTAACGTAAAAACAGGCCTAGTTACAGGTCCATCGCTGCTGTTCAGCATGTGTTTCTCGTGTGCAATGGGTCATGCAGTTCTGTCCATTAACGGGGTGGATGTGAATGGTAAATACACAGCTGAAGGGAAGGAGATCCTGGGATATCTGAAAGATCCTGCCAACTATCCAGTGTCCATCAGATTTGGGCGACCTCGTCTCACCTCCAATGAGAAGCTCGTGCTGGCATCAATGTTTCATTCGTGAGTAGATTTCATTAAACAATAGTTTAACCCATTGCTGTAATGTTGTTTCAAACAGGTATGATGTACTTTAGTCACTGAAACACATTAGTGTTAAGTGTTAGTGAAGCACATAAGTGATGTTAAGGCATCCACTTTTGTGTTCTACAGAACAACGCAACTATGTTATTTATCTTATGTTGGTATGTTTTTATTCTTGTATACTTAAATTGTGTCATACATAAAATACACTGACTGGCCAATAAACCAATCAATCAATCAATAAAAAGTCGCCATTAGGATTTAAATAAGCAAAAACTGAGGAGTCTAGGATGGGATCATTATTGAAGTGATTAATATATTTCTGGCATGTTATATATTTTGCAACAGTTCTTTTAGCCCTAACTGATGCAGTGTGTAGCTTTTAATTTCTTAAACAACCATGTTGGAAGACGAATCCATGTGTATATTATATTCCAAGATGACAATGCCAAGATTTATTGGACCCAAATTGTGAAAATGTGGTTCAGTGAGCATGAGAAATCATTTTCATGTATGAATTGGCCACCGCAGTGTCCTGAGCTTAACCCTATTGAAAGTCTTTTAGGAAGTGCTGGAGTCAACATTACAGAGTGGTTCAACTCTCTCATCTTGGCCAAAAATTAATGCAACTCTTGGAAAGACAGTCCAAGAAAATACTAGAGTGTGTGACTGTGACCTTTTTTGGACAGGCAGTGTATTTTATTATATACACTGCCATACAAAAGTTTGAGGTCGGGAAGATTTTATTTAGTTACTTTATTTAGTTTATTAATGAAGTCTTTTATGTCCACCAATGCTACTTTTATTTGATCAAAATATAGTAAAAACGGCAGTATATTATTACAATGTATATGTATATATATATATATATATATATATATCAGCAAAAACTTTCCAAAATCGGCATCCACAACACCAGCCCCAGCACGAGCACCGACGTAAGTGAACCAGCTCCAGCACGAGCACGGAGACAAGTAAGCCTAGCGGACCCAGCCCAACCCCCGAGATTGATCAGCTACTATCGATAATTTCAAAAATGTGATATGCAGTCAAATTTCCCAGTGTGCATATGCCACTTAAACGAGTGTTCATATCGACACACTTGTAGTGCTTTGTGGAGTTGTCAAATGAGGTGACCCCCCCCGCGCCCCCCTTTCATTTCACCCAACACGGACACACACAGCACCCCCGACCGAAAACATCTTCCCCTGTGCTGTGTGTAACAAAAAATCATAATTTCTTTCAGATGTGAGCTTTTTGACCAAAATTTGAAGAGTGCCCTGGAGATAGCAGAGAAAGCCGGAACATTTGGACCCGGGTCCTGAGCTGGACTTGCACTGAGTGTGTTCATTCACCTGACAGGATCTCCAGATGCTCTGAAGTCAAACTTGTCCAGAAAAAAAGGGATAAGGATTTCCATCAACTTAAAGGAATATGAACAAGAGTTTTCCTCAAGCTCAAACTATTTACCTTAAAGACAACTATGACTGGATAATTTGCATTTTTCTTGAAATTGCATCCAAAATTTACAGTGAGAATCATATTTGTAAATAATGTACATAGACACCGTTTAAGTCTGTAATGTGCAGAACATCTATACAAGACAGAGCAGCTCAAGATGCACAATACATGCTCTTTGAAACACGTTTATTAGCGTCTTTACATTTATTAAATTAAATGTACATGTCATTTGCCTTCTGTCGGCAGAATATGAAAAGTCTACTTGATCAGTTTCTCTAACTTTTTTATTTATATAAACTCATTTCATTGTGCTATTAAACATTCATGTGACATAACACGTTGTCACATTTCATTAGACACGTTTATGAATTTGTAGTACTGCAGATACAGAGATAGGACCAGTTAAAGCTTTAAAACGGATGGAAGGTACAAGAAATAAATTTATTTATTTTACCTGTTTCGATAGCAATAAAATGTTAATACCAGGGAAGAAATGGCTTTAACGTGCCTTAACCAAAAGACAAAGTTGTGCAATGTAAGCACTGAGTGAGCAGATTCAGAACAATGTAAAATACTGTCATCCATTTTTAAAATGAACAGAATAAATAACATGATGTGCAGAAAGTGACACAACATGGTATCCTATTTCATATGTCGCTAAAAAAGTGTAATACCTTGGGGATAGATATCCACAGCGAATTTATTATATTCATAAACACAAAAGTAAAATCCTAGCCAAGTTGTGCCCTTTATTTTTCATACCATATCTTAAAAACGAGTTAAAAGACATTTAAATAATACTCTTAATGTTTAGTCGGCCTTCTTGGGTAAACTTCCCATCTTGGTGCGGATATTCCGGAGCAGGAAGTATCCAACTGTGGTGACAGTACAGGCTATCTCTGCTACCCAGAATGCTGTGCTCCAGCCATAGTGTTTAGCAATGGTTCCAAATGGCAACCCTGACAGGAAACCACCAACTGTCAGCAAAACAAACGCAAAAAAAAATTAGTATTTTTTGAAATGGGCAAATGGTTAACATGTAACTTTTCTTTGGAAATGAGTAAAAGTCAAAATGTAACTAATGGAAAAGGTCCATGTAACTAATGGAAAATTAGGTTAGTACAATGTTACTGCTGCTGTAAAATTGAGATGATGATCACCGTTTGCCATCAGGGCCACAATGGCGTGAGAGGTCCCACAGTAGTTCGATGGAGCGCTTTCATTCGCAAGAACTCCAAACAAGGCAATCGGTCCATAGGAGGAAAAGCCAAAAACAGCACCCAGCAATAGAATCCAGACCTGTGTGTAAATTGTAATAAAACTAGTACATTATAGAACCCATAAACACAGTCTTCTGTCCTGCATTGACGTATTGCAACAAAGTTTGGGCAAAACTTTGTTGGGTCAGGTTAGTCTGTTAAAAAAAACATCCAGTAGGGTTTAGTGTAACGTCAAAGCCAGTAATATAATTCGCTATTGCACGATGTGGGCTGCAGGTGGAATATTTGCTGCCAGTTTTGTTCATTTTTAATGTGAACTTACATTTGAGCTGTGTGCTGTGACAGTAGTGCGGAAGAGGTACATGGAGACACACATCCCAGCCATCATGGAGAGCAAGAGCCCATGGCGAGGGTTACCATACAGACGCAATCCATGCTGAAATTCAAGAGAAATGAAAGAGAACGAGAAAATGCACCACCTTAGTTTTTATGATCATTAGAGACTACTTCTTCAAAAACATAAAAATAAAAAAAAACACAACTTACGTCTGAATGGTAGAATATAAACAGATTTTCTGATAAAAAATGGTATAAAGATTTTGTATAAATATATATTGGTGGTATAAATGCACCTTTGCCACAGCTCTATCTGACAGAAATCCTGCGGCTAAACTACCCAGCAGTCCTCCAATCTCCAGGGCACTCATAAAGGAACTTCCTGTTAAAATCAACAGCAATATGCATTTCAGTCCATAACCCAAAAATCTCATCACACCCTTAGCAGACCATTTCTGAAAGAGAACATAAAATGTGAAATTGTGCCTGATCTTTTAAGTTAAGAGTTCATTGTACTATGGAATTATGAAAACATAGACTGTAACTTTTTAGAACTGAAATGTCTTCACACTGCAAAACGCTGCCATTGACATCTTTAAGAATCAACAGCAATATGCATTTCAGTCCATAACCCAAAAATCTCATCACACCCTTAGCAGACCATTTCTGAAAGAGAACATAAAATGTGAAATTGTGCCTGATCTTTTAAGTTAAGAGTTCATTGTACTATGGAATTATGAAAACATAAACTGTAACTTTTTAGAACTGAAATGTCTTCACACTGCAAAACGCTGCCATTGACATCTTTAAAGCCCTCATTAGATCACACTAGAGGCCTATTCACCTTATTGTGCAATGCTGGAGTAAGCTATTTTCTGGGAATGTGCAAAACTTTTGATTCATTAGCTGCTATAGGTTGAAAACTAGAAGAATAACAAAGTGTGTACTAAACAGTAAATCTACTTGCACTACAAACCAGTGTGTTTATGATTATGATATAAACTAAAATAAAATACAATAAGATATACCACAATTTACAATATTAGGCAGCATAAAGGCCTGTGCTTGTACAGCTAAAATAACAGACAACACAGAAACCTTTGCACATTCATGTTAACAATTGGCTGCACTAGCTCTTACATTAAAAAATAAGGTGGATGCTAAAAAAAACTTAAAGGGTTAGTTTACCCCAAAATGAAAATTCTGTCATTAATTACTCACCCTCGTGTCATTCCAAACCCGTAAGACCTTCGTTCATCTTCGGAACACAAATGAAGATATTTTTGATGAAATGTGAGAGCTCTCAGACCCTGCATAGACAGCAACGCAACTGTAATGTTCCCAGGTCCAGAAACGTAGTAAAGACATCGGTAAAACAGTCCATTTGACAACAGTGGCCGTAATCGACGTAATCAGCGTTGTTTACGTTGGGGGGAGAAAGCGCACGCATGAACGTAATCTGCGTAATCAGCGTTGTTTACGCTTAGGGGAAAGTGTGCGTATGCATTGTGATACTCTCTAAAATGGTGGAAGACGTAACTCGGGGGAGAAGAATTGTTGAAAAACTAATGTTATTTTTGTTTTCTTTGCACTCAAAAAGTTTTCTCATAGCTTCGCAAAACTGAAGTTGAGACAACGCAACTGTAATGTTCCCAGGTCCAGAAACGTAGTAAAGACATCGGTAAAACAGTCCATTTGACAACAGTGGCTCAACTTCAGTTTTGCGAAGCTACGAGAATAATTGAACGAAGGTCTTACGGGTTTGGAACGACATGAGGGTGAGTAATTAATGACAGAATTATCATTTTTGGGTGAACTATCCCTTTAAAACTCAATACATTAGACAACACACAATACCCATTAGTGCTGACTGGCCCTTGTCCTGGATAAGGAAAAGTTGCCCCCAGTCAGTGTAAGCAGTCTTCACCCCAAACACCACCAGGTATCCCAATGACATCACCCACAGATATGGAGAAAATATGAACTCTTTGAAGGTGCTTTCATTTTTGCTGGAGCCTGAAATCAGAGGTAGATACCAGATGGATCAAATGTACAACTGTTGTCGGAGGACAGATACAAACGTCCATTAGACCTTCGACGAAAAAACAAACAAACATGAATTAACACACAGGCCTAGTAAAACACACCCCTTTGTACTCCGTTTTGGTCCAATAGTTCATTCTTCAAAGAACTAGCAAGTGAAACCTTTTATCTAATGCATGCTTTCACAATAACATAGAATAGCAATGACCTATATAAGCAAAACTAGCCATAATAAACAACTTAGTATGGAAAATGAAGATAACATGAAACCACATTGCCAGTTTGAATTCCTTAATGTGATGCATTTCCTACTGAAACAGGATATTCAGTTAAATTAATTATACATATCAAATGCATGTGCATGTGGATGGGGAAGTCCTCATACCTCCTTTGCCTTTCTTTGCACCAGCTTCGATATTTGGCAGGCCAACTTCACTGGGCTCATTTCGGATGATGAGCAGACAGAAGATGGACATGACCACACAGGTCAGGCCAGAGATGGACAGCGTGAACCTCCAGCTGTAGCTTTGGGCCATTAGTGTGGCAATTATGGGCCCAAGACCCCCAGCCAAATTCATACTACAAGACAGCACTGCCCACCAGGTCCCAAACTGAGATGGCTCAAACCACTATTTAAACAAAAGAATCAGTTAATTTCATATGTACACTAGAAATGCATCTTAAATATATGCTTCGAAATAACGCATCGAAAAAAAAAAAAGAAGAAAATTACTGGCCCCAAACTTTTCAACAGTAGTATTTTCAAAAACCATCTGAGTTCCCCAAGGAACCTTATAGTGAAGAGTTCTTAAAATAACTTTTTTTTTTCTTCTCAGTGTGAAGAACATTTTATTATTATTATTATCTATAAAGAAACTTCTGTGCAATGGAAAGGTTCCATGAATGTTAAAGGTTCTTAATGGAACCATAGTTTTTTAAGAGTGTATATATGTATATTTCAATGTGCAATGCAAGTCCGTGGATTACAGGATCAGATCCATACCTTGCGTAGTACTTTTGCACATGGTGGCCATCCTAGACCTTGACCCAGTCCATTCAGAAACCACAGGCCTGAGAACACTGCCACCGACGAGGACTGAGCGAAAACCACATTGATGCCGCCAACAATAAACAGCCCAACAGAAAAAAGCCATCGTGCGCTCATCTGATCGGACAGCACACCGCTTATGAACTTGCTTATGGCGTAGGCCAGTGATTGACTGCTAGTGATAAGACCTGCAGTGCACAAAGATTAAATAAATATTGATTAGACTTCAGCAGAGAGTGAAGGATCACACAAGAACATATGGGTTTGCAAAGATAGGGCAAAGGAGCATTTCTTTAGGCGTTATCACTCCGCATTGGCTTAAGGACCGTAAAGACTTCAGTGATAAGATGAACTTAATCACTGTGCTGATAAAGTAGATCCCGGGCAACATACCAAACATCTCATCGTAATATGGCTGTATATACACACACACACACACATACACATACACACATATATATATATATTTTTTTTTTATGAAATTTTAGTTGGGTAATGTTTCTTAACAGGGTGGAAATTGTATGAGCATATTGTAATATAACACCAAAAAGTAAAAAAAAAAAAAAAAAACTGTATTAAGACAAGATGTTTTTCTAGTTGAATTTTTCAGATTAGGATGTCACACCAGAGGAAGTGGTGTCATGGTGCATTGGTTTAATATTTTACACTTGCAATTAATACACGCTTACAGGGTGGAAAGCAGTATACAGTAGCAGTAACAGCAGAAGACAGTAGACAGTAAAAAACAAACTTTTCAGGATGAGGTTGATATGATAATCTTTTAAATATTTTTTTCAGCATTATTAACAGAATCGTAAGTTTAAAAAAGCATTTATTTGAAATATAAATGTTTTGTAACATTAAAAATGTCTTTACTGTTACTTACTTTCAATTTAATGCATCCTTGAACAAAAATATAAATTTATTTACAAAAACATCTTACTGGCCTCAAACATTTGAACAGTAGTTTTTAATAGAAAAATTCCAAATTCAAAAAAGGAATTTAAAATTTTTAAATTAAACAGATTTTTATTAAATGTATAACATATATGTATCGGTTTATGACACAAATTTCAATAACAAAAAAAAATCACAGTTTCAAATATGTCTCTAAAAGGAAAATTATTACACTGACTTAAAAACATTGTTCAATAATGCATTAACAATGACTGGTAGTGTATATTCAAATGTTTGCATTATTTTCTGCCAATATCAGCTAAATCTAAAATATAATTTTATAATTTTTTTTAATTGAAAAAAGATTTTTATCAAGGACAGAAAAGGCACTGCATGCAGAGAATTACGCAATGAAATTATCATCCTCATTTACTGTAATTCAAATGAATGCATGTGTGAAAGGTTATAAAACATGTGTGGCCACACGACAGAGAGGAAAGACAAAGTACAGGCCACTCGTTGCACATGCTCACCTAGATCATCCTTATCCAGCGTGATTTCCTGCATTACAGAGGGCATCACGAAAGAGAACGTCTTCCTGTTAAAGTAATACAGCGTGTAGCCCACAAACATGGCCAGGAATATAGTAGTTCGGTAGTAGCCATATCCACTCTTCGCCATAGTTGGCACAACTTTAAAACGATTAAGAAGGAAACGTAAGGGTCTTCTTCAGCTCGACACAGGAGTTACCACGAGCATCTGAGGGCTATGAACTGAAACGTGTGGATCTGTGAAACATGAAGAGCTGGTGAGGTCAGGGGAAAGAGCTGTAATCAAGGCAGGTTAATGGTCAACCTGGCAGAGATCTTTGGAGTGTTCTCCGGCAAACAACTGCTTTCAAGGGAACAGTGTCAGGGGACGGACTGTAACATACTCTATTGAACTAAAACAGGGATCACAGTGAGCCACTGACGTTTCAATTGCATCAGATCTACCACAGCCGATGTTTTTCTATTTTTTTTCTACTTTGTTATTTTCTTAAACATGTTGTGAAGAGGGTGTTATTGAAGATCCCTTAATCGGAGGAGTTTAATGATTGACGTGGGGGTCTATATGTGACAGCTTTATAGATTTGACCACTGGTGGTGTGTGTTCTGTAAGAATCATTGTACAATGATTATGATCTCTCTTCAGGGGCAGAGCACCAAATGTTTGCCACCAACAGCCCAATGTTACACTCATACTGTAGGTCTGATTATAACTTCTAAACTGTGTAGGCCTAGCCTAGAAATATTGTTGGTTCATTTTGAATCAAATTTATTCCATGCTTTTTGTCTGACCAGATTTTCCTCTTTTCTAACTACAAACATTTATTAGATATTCACCAATTTGTTTCAGACCACTATAGTCACATTAGCAACATTTTTGTTTTTGTGAGATTTCGTTGGCAAAATGGTCTATGTTCTATTAATAGAGTAACTACATATACATTTTTTTCCGTTTTAATTTTTGAAAGTTTTAGTAATTTTGTTGTTGTCATGCGATAGGCCTACTCCGATAACGCTGATTCAAACTGAAATAGCCCGCGAAATTTCGCTGCACAACGGTCGCGCATAACGCGTTAACAACTTATGACAACACCACCAAAGTGAGGCATAATGGAGCTACACAAGTTGAAATTGAGTTCTTCGTCCATGATATCTTTTTACAAGTCGAAATATTGTGAGTATGGAAATTCCAAAATAATGTGAACACACTGCATTTGATCATAAAATGTTATCCCATCAACACGAAACCTATGGGTCATCATTAGCAATACTGAAGCTGTCTAATAAGTTTGGGGGCCACCAAAATTAATAAATATATACATTTTGATATATATGTGCTTTTAGATTCATTTGGTAGTCAATAATGACACCTCGGTCTTGGACCTTGCCTATCCGTCTATTTTAATTCGAAAACCGTATTTTTGGATCTCCTCCTACTCGCATAAAATCACAAACTGCCGCAGTTTATCAGAAATAATTGTGGCGCATGGCATTGTCTACAGCGCCACTTATCGGTCAAATGTTATAAGCAACCTAAAATCATAGAGACCGTGGGTAAATCAAATGATTATCCTGTTTATTCAGATGACGTGTATGGCCACATTACTGTCTGCAGATATGTTTTGTTTGCCATCCACAGGCCTGACTGTCATACACCATTTGTACGGGTATTTCTCGTCCTTTTATGGTTAAAAGTTTGTAAATGCTGCATAGTGCACAGCGAACTGGTTTGATACTGCAGCTCGCAAACGTGGCAACACAATCAGTAAAACAGTAATCCACGATCTAATTTACAACTCTCAATGGCCTTTCTTTGAATTATGAGATTAGTCGAAGGGACAACTGAGATTTAAAAAATGTCATAACAGAAACAACGAGTTAATGTTGAAAACAATAACATGCCTACTTCCGTGAACAAGAGGTTGCCTTTCGGATGTCTGTTCCAGCAAGCAAACAGTTTTCATTAACCCTTTATCCACGACCAAACCATGTCCATCCGACTTGGTAAATGTTCATGTTACGTTTAAACGGGGATTTTAAATTTTTTTTCTTATGATCAGACATTACTAGTGGATCTCGTTCTAGATGCTGTAAATGTGAAATCCTGAAATACTAGTCAAACTAGTCAATTGCTGCCACCTACCGGACGAGTTGTAGTAGAACAGTTTAGAAGAGTAAACATAAAGGCTTATTGTAAGATCATATTGTTCAACTTCTGTTGTCATCTCTAAAGGCAGAAGCTGGATCTGAAGTGGGTTTATTACATGAAATGGTACATTTACACAGACTGTTTAATGCTGGACGAAATTAATTGACAGAAATTACAATTGCAGAAATACTGTACTGTTATGCAATTGTTTTTAAAAGTTAAATAGCCTAGTGTGTCATATAGGAGTATCTACAGTAAATGGTGAATAAAAAATATTGCATATTAATATTTCATTAATTGAAAGAAACTAATACTTTTATCAGCAAGGATGCATTCAATTGATCAAAAGTGACAGTATATACAGTACATTTATAATGTTGCAAACGATTTCTGTTAAAAATAAATTAAATCAAAGAATCCTGAAAAAGATGTATCACAGTTTCCTGCTTTTCCAACTGTTTGCAATATTGATAATAATAAGAAATTTTCTTGAGCAGCAAATCAGCATATTAGAATGATTTCTGAAGGATCATGTGACACTGAAGAATGGAGTAATGGCTGCTTCAGCTTTGCCATCACAGGATGTATAAAACGTATTTTAAATTGTAATAATATTTCACAATATTATTGTTTTGCTGAATTTTTGATCAAATAAATGCAGCCTTGTTGAGCATAAGAGACATTTTTCAAATATTTTACCAAATATTACATTTGTTAGCTGATTGGACCTTCTTACAAGCTAGTTAATTAACTGTATAGTTCTTAATTCACCAATTAGCTGAGGCTTTCTATTAAAGAGACAGTCCCTCTGAAGTTTAGGCACTCTGGTGAATGTTCAGAGAAAACCTCTTGCAAAGTTTGGACCTACAAGCTCTTGCCCAGATCTTCAGTCATATCGGCTAACCATGTGTGACAGTAATGACCGCAGGGCAATAAAGCACAATTATGTCAAGTGTACATAAGCTGTGGGGAGGGCAAGGATGATCATGTTTGACTTTTGCTTTACTTAGCAGCCAGCACAGCATTTTCTGCAGCAGCTTCTGAATCTGAACTGTTTGTGGATCAGTATCTACAGTCGCTTTTAAGAACAGTGTAATAATAGAGATAGAGGTAATAAACATTAAATTTGAGGTTTGGATTGTTGTCTGGAAGTAATGCAACCAAAGACCTGCTGGTTGTGTCATCTTTTTACATTTTATTTCTCAATATTAATGGTGCATTCAGATCATTCTGGTAGGTCCAGGAAAGACTGCGGCTGTATTTGGTCTCATATCAACATCGACTTCGCCCGAATATTCCTGTTATGGTTTGTGATTGTCTTCTACGCTTTATTTGGGGCTGCTGTCTTCTCGGCCCTTGAGAGACCTTCAGAACTGGAGGCACACTGCAGATGGAACAGACAGCTGGCCGAGTTTGTTCAGGATCACCGGGTTCCCTCGGAGGACTTGCGTGAGCTGCTGGAACACTATGAGGAGGCCATTGCTGCCGGGATTCGGATGGAAGCACGGAGACAATCGATGGGACTTCTCAGGAGCTTTTTACTTTGTGGCAACTGTAGCCAGCACTATTGGTAAGTTTGAACCTGTCTATCTGTCTGTCTGTCTAACAATATGTAAGTGCAAATGACAAGTCTCAGTTAGCCTAACACAGTACACGTAGCAAGGATTTATATATATATATATATATATATATATACACACACACACACAAAGAAAAAC
>NW_015630423.1:102368-122418 GCF_001515625.1 Sinocyclocheilus rhinocerous | reverse complement strand
TCTGTCTGTCTGTCTGTCTGTCTGTCTATCTATCTGCCTATCTGCCTATCTGTCTGTTTGTCTGTCTGTCTGTCTGTCTGTCTATCTGTCTATCCAGCCTTTTCTCAAAATCTACATTCAGAAGAATAAAAACACAAAACATATGTATATATTTTTACTTTCCACATAATCTAATAATTTTATTTAGTTATTAAAAATAACAACAAGTTGTAAATAATTCATCTGTGTGGTTGGGTGTATGTGGTAATTATAATTATAATAATTATGTGGTAATTAGCCACTAACGCAATTCTCTTTCTTGACAGAAAGTTTGTTTATTCCTCCTACGTGACCTTTTCTCTCCATATATTTGTCCCTGTGTTTGAAGAAGCATACTAATATTTCTCCCACTTATAGACTACATATAGTCATTAGCCTTTGGAAGAATCAACATGTTCATACATTTCAGGGTAGAATAACTGTTTACACATGATAACAATCTTTAACATCCTTCTTTTATTACCTGCTGTGCTTATCTTTTAGTGGTGAAATAGCAAGAAAATCAATTTCCTGATTAAAATACCCAGAGCTCACATCATAATAGCTTGTAATCATGGATACATGTAAACAGCTCTTAAAATGTACAATGTCCAATCTAATGTGTAGTGTGTCGGTATACAAAGTGGAATCTGTAAATGTCATCTTGCTTGCATAACACAACAAATTGTTACCTCAAGATTATCGAATGAGCAACTTAAAGTTGATGAAAATCTTGATTTTGTTGCAGTAGAACTGTACTATAGTTTCTCTTTTTTTTGTAGTCTGTCATTACACTTGTCAGACTGAATCCAGAATAGCATACTACCATACCACTCTTAGTATTTCTGCTCATAGTAGTTTTATATTGCAGAAGTAGTGGAGAAGTATGCTATTCAGCCCCGTTTTTGCACATTCCAGACAGGTTTGCTAGTCTGTAAGTTTTACAGTGGATTTACAGTGACCGTTTCATTATGCCAGTAGATGACGAAAAGCTACTGTTTTTATGATTAAGTCAATTAATCTTTCTTTCATTCTTTCAAAAACACTGATTCATTCAAACGCTAAGCAACAACTGATGAATGAATTATTGAATCATCATTCACTCAACTGAATCATTTCAAAACACTGATTAATTAAAAAACAAAACACTTTTGTGCGTCAGTTGATTCAGCTTTGGCTTTTTTTGTGAAGTAAATTAGACAAGTATAAAGCTTTGATAAGTCGCTATAATGATAACAACACATATATCGAACGATATCGCTGGAATCATTTTAGAACAGTTTTTTTTTTCAGCTGATAAAAACATTGAAAGCTGAACAGAATCCTTCCAACCAAGAGCTCAAACACTTAAGGCCTGTTCACACCAACAACAATAACTATCGTCCACACCGATGGATGATAATGTTCTGTTTAGTATATAATGCATGCAAAATGCTCAATTTTGTCACCAGTCACATTAAATAGTCACTAATTTGTTGTGGGCACTAATATAGTTATTGTTATAGTTATCCTTATAGTTAATCCTTTTAAGTGTGAACAAGCCTTAACTGGGAACATTGTGTCTAAATTGTTGCAAAACCTTTTTTTCAGAAAATTGAAAAATATCCATCAAATCTAAATGAAAAAATATATTATCGAACCACTCTTTACTCCACTGTTCTTTTTCATTAGCTACATTTCTGTGTCCATATCAGGTTTCGGTATGGCAGCACCCACTACACTCAATGGAAAAATCTTCCTTATCTTCTATGGGCTGATAGGCTGCGCAGCCACCATTCTGTTCTTCAACCTCTTTCTGGAACACATGATAATGCTGATTACATTCCTCACACGCAGATGTCGAAAGCAAAAACAAAAAACGAAGCTGAGTAAAAGACACATTGTCCCCAATTTGAACACACAGCTGGAACATGGAGATGAGCAGGAGGACTGGAAACCTTCTGTTTACTATGTAACCCTCATTTTGGCAACAGTTGCGATTTTGGTGAACTGCGGAGCATCAGGTCTGTACTCAGCCATGGAGGATTGGAGCTACCTAGAGTCTATGTACTTCTGCTTCGTGGCTTTCAGCACCATGGGTTTCGGCGACATGGTGAGTGGACAGAAGGCCCACTATGAAGCACGTTGGGTCTACCAGATAGCCAACTCTTTAATGATCATCCTTGGAGTGAGCTGCACCTATTCTCTTTTCAGCGTCACCGCCATCATCATCAAACAGATGTTGAACTGGATTTTGGCCAAGCTATTCAGTCTGCATTGCTGTCGGTCTTGGGGCTGCTGCTCCATCACAAGTCTGAAAGTCAAAGAACTGGCCAATCAGCAGATCCAGAACACAAGCAACCATCACGGCACCTGTCATGTGGTCAAGGCCTCTCTCCCCTCCAAGAGCAAGTGTAAGTGTGCCAGCACTACAGTAGAAACCGTGTGCCAGAGCCTGGACACAGCAAACAGTGGCCCAACCTTTGAACATGAAATCAGAGATTCGGACAAACTTTCGATTGATGATACAGAGAAAGACGTTTTCGGTGCTCTCAGCAAGAACTGTCACCTTAGTCATCATCATAGTGTGCGGGAGGATGTGAGAACAGTTGCAATGTCAAATCATCAGCAGCAAGAGACAAACATTAATGCAAAGCCAGTACTGTAAAAAGAAATGCAGTGAAAACTGATAAACGGCTTAACTGTAAGCTACTACAGTATGTAAAAATGTATATTAGATTTAATAGGTTAATGCATTTAGTTTTATTTGGAAGTTAAAAGTGTAAATTAACTTGTAATTTAGGGTGCAAATCTATGTTATAGACTTAATATATGTACTTTTACAGTAAAATTATCTTTATTTTACAATAGAGGACATTCTGAACTAAATTAAATCTCCCAACTTGTGAAGGGAAATGTCACGTGATTCGTTTTTGTAAAACAGTAATACTTTCTTGTTTGTTTCACCATAATATCCCCACAATGCAATGAAATTGTAAAGCTATTGATTTAAATAATTTTATTCATTAATAAAGAGTTCAAACTCTTAAACCAACCAACCAGCTCTGAAATAAATTAAAGCATTCTGAATTGGATTTTTCATTTACTGTCCTTATACCTGCAGTCATTAGGTCCTATCATTCTATCATATCATTCTATAACATTTGAACAAGTTTTCCAGCCTATAGTTTCCATTATTGTTAGTTTATAAAATATATTTTTATTCAAAATGTAAGTTAGAAATTGGCTTAAAGATATACATTATTATTTCAATTAGGCCTATATCGGACATCTTTGTGCCACATGTACTATTGTGGTGGTTATTAGTGCATTTTAAGTTATTAATTTTGGTAGCCTAGTTGAAGTAGATTGGTATACAGTATTAAAATTATATCACTTAATGAAATATACAGTTATAAGTTGTGAGATAATACCATAATACCAGAACATTTTTGGTGAATTTCTGGCCATAGCAATTTTTACCGTAAAAAATATTATATAAGAATATTCTTTACAGTGCACACAATTTTGAGTAGAGAGTCATTTAAATGGACACACAATTCAGAGAATATACATTTAATTAATTCATAGTGGAATACATTGGTTCTTGTTTTTTTTGCCGATGGTCCATCTGGAAGCCTCCAAGATGCAGTCTTTCTTGACTTTGTACTGCTCTGTGAGGTATTTTCCATTAAATCATCACAAAGGAGAAAAGCATCAGCCATTCTCTATAATAACTTTAATTACCAAACCACAAAGCAGTGGCCAAAACTGTCATACCATTATGTTTCCACTGAGTCATAGCACTGAATGGTGATTTAAAATAAGTGGTGGTGAAAAGTAAAAAAAAAAAAAAAACATTTTGATGTGGAACAAGTGTATGTTACAAAGACATCATGATTCATAAATAACGTACAGCCAATGCCCAGTGCATGATCCACTGTTTTGTCCATTTTTTTTTCAGTGCTGCATGGACTGCAAAACCACACTAAAAGAGTAGCGCTGAAAGAGTAGACCTTAAAGCAGGGCTCTTCAAATCTGGTCCTGAAGGGCCACTGCACTGCAGAGTTTAGCTCTAACCCTGATCAAACACACCTGATCAAGCTAATCAACATATTCAAGATCACTAGAAAATCACAGGTAGGTAAGTTTGATCAGGGTTGGAGCTAAACTCTGCAGGTCAGTGGTCCTCCAGGACCAGATTTGAAGAGCCCAGCTTCCCAGCTGACTATGGTTGCCAAGTCCATGGTTATGCTGCAGAACTGGGCTACTTTTACACTTGCTGTGGGCTGATTTTTTCCTAAGGTTTAAGGTTTGACATATACATAAATGATATATTATTTATATTATAAAACCTTAGCTGAGACAAAGCAAAGAGATTTTTGTAAGGAAGGGGCATGTGTTTTAACAGATTGGTGGATCTTTCCAGAATTGTTACTAGCAAATGTTTAAAGAAAGAATATGTCATCTACGGAAGCATTTCCACTTATGTAAAGCTTGTTAGGAATATTTTGTGAACTGCATACAGTTCATTTTCAAATAATTTAAAAATAAAGGATTACCACACCCACCAAAGGTAAGTCATCGATTTTAAGGTAAGACGATTTATTTATGAAAACACTGTTTTGATTGTTTCGCAGATCTGGCAGCCAGATAAATGAGACTACAGAGATCGTCAGGAACATTAAACATCCTCACAAACAGGTAAACTTATCTACTCATTAGTCTATTTTACAGCCAAATGCTAAGGATTTTAAACAAATACTGAATGAATTGTCCTAGGAAGCTTATGGTGTTGATGCTGTGCAACCGTGGTGTAGTTATAATTTATAAAGGTTGTGTTAATTTGTGAAAATTATCATGATAAACAAAACAGCATAAAATCTTGTTGTTCACAAAGCTTATTTTCTACAAGACCCCAAAATAAAAATTCAATTGGCTTTTTGTCAGGAGAACCAGGGTGATGTTAACTTCTGGGTTGGCCTACAAAAACACATCATCACTGCAGCACACTAAGGGGCAAACATGAATTGTGACCCTGGACCACAAAACCAGTCATAAGTAGCACTATTTGTAGCAATAGCTAACAATAAGTCAAAATTATCGATTTTTCTTTTATGCCAAAAATCATTAGGATATTAAGTAAAGATCATGTTCCATAAAGATATGTTGTAAATTTCCTACTGTAAATATATCAAAACTTAATTTTAATTTTTTTGCACCCTCAGATTCCAGATTTTCAAATAGTTGTATCTCAGCCAAATATTGTCCTATCCTAACAAACCATACGTCAATGGAAAGCGTATTTATTCAGCTTTTAGAGTAGATGATGTATAAACTTAATTTTAAAAAATTGTGCATTAAAAAAGAGTGCATGATATCTATATTGTGGCAGCCAATGCTTTAGATCAGTGATCCTCAAATCTGGCTCGAGAGATTGACTTTCCTGCAGAGTTTAGCTCTAACCCTAATCAAACACACCCGAGTT
The DNA here is from genome assembly GCF_001515625.1 of Sinocyclocheilus rhinocerous. NCBI lineage: Eukaryota > Metazoa > Chordata > Actinopteri > Cypriniformes > Cyprinidae > Sinocyclocheilus > Sinocyclocheilus rhinocerous. The sequence goes on along the minus strand of NW_015630423.1, from coordinate 116,933 downwards.
TGCTAATCAATGTCTTCCGGATCATTAGAAAATCACAGGTATAGTTGTTTGATTAGGGTTGGAGCTAAACTCTGCAGGAAAGTGGATCTCGCCAGCCAGATTTGAGGCTCACTGCTTTAGATGGTCAACACTGATCATTATGCTGATACTATGATAGATATTGGGGATTCTTTTTATTGAAATTTAACCAGAATATTCGCTAAGCCACAAAAGAAGTAAACTTTTATTTATCTTTTCCACTGTAGAATTATTTTGTTGCAGGTGGGCTTTTAATCCAAACAAAACAGTATTTTTTTGTATAGGCCTAGATTCAGGGTCCAGTTATTAGATTGCTTATAAAAAGGCATAAGTATAAACAAACCTTTTTCGAGAATAGTATTACATTACTATGATTTGTTTATACAGCACAAATGATTTGAAAATTAGATCTGAACTGATCTAATTTTCCTTCTCACAAAAAGCATTGCTGAAAATGACCGGAATCGGATCGCAGCCGTAAAGCAAACGGTCGAAACCCGAAATTCGTTATATTCACTACAATTCACACTCTATTTATAATCCACCAAAGTGGAAGATAAACCACAGTAGGAGAATGTATCTGTGGGTGGCATATTGCCAATTCATCCTCACACTCAGCTGTGAGTGTGCGGTAATGAGATGAAGCTGGCGCGGAGGGATACAGCGTAAATGAGGCCAGAGCGCAGCGGTGGCGCATTACTACACCTCAGTCTGGCTCACTCACTCACTCACATACACACACAGGGACAGATCCTGCGTTTACTCGTCAACGTTTAAAACACAAACAGCTTTCTGCTGCTGATTTTACACACATTTATCTGACGGGCCTTTTTAAGGATGGTAAGTACAGCCTGATGTTTATGTTGTTGTTTTTTTCTTAGCTAACGGTTTAGCCACTTTAGCATCCTGTCAGACCGTTTGACAGCTAATAATAATTGTACCAATTATTTAAGCTTTCTCTTTACCGTTTGTGATGTCGAACGCATAAAGATTGCGTAGGGTTTAGTAAAAGTGAAAATGCGTAGCAACACATCGATGTTTTATTTAAACAAACTGCTAATTATCCAGTTAGCGCTATCCAGCAGATGCACATTAACATGTGTTATGTATATTAAAGGAAAATAATGTACGATTCAATATGAATTAATCTAAAAGAGATTTTAGAAATGGATAAATTAGGCTAGTTACGTTGCAGTTTAACGCGCTCCCGCTATTGCTCTCGCGCCAGCTGAAGTCTCAATCACATGCGCACCAGTTTCTGTATTCGGTTTCTTGAATATTCTTTAATGCAAACTAGCCGTTTTTGGTCACAGTAGACCCTAGTGGTTGCAAATGCATGCTTTGTATTGCATTGCAAATATGCATGATGTAAATTCACAGCGCTGACAGCTTTTGAGTGCCTCTCGGATGCATATTTCTATTGCAAGTTAAGTATGCAACGCATCATGCGTGTTGCCTTTACGCAGTGTTTCTGCTTATCTCGGTGTGTGAACAGTGACTGGCTGCTAATTTTACATGGGCTGAGCTCATTGCCTTTAACAGAAGGATAAGTGTGGGCGTGGTGGTGTAAAAATAACCATCAGCAAAGCATATGCGCTCAAGTTCCTCATTTCTGGAAGAATCTGTCGCTTAGCTTGCTTTGCCTCCATGTATTTGCTTTGCATGCACGTTCACAAAGTTTGCAAACGTCCTGCGGATATGAGACTGTCTCTCTGTTGCATTTGCATGGGCCAAAGTTGCAACATGTAGGGTAGCTGTTGCGCACCGGTTGTTTAAAAAAAAAAGCGATTCAACATCACGCAGCCCCAAGATGATCATATAGCTGTATAAGGCGTAAATATGAATGGAGTGGACAGTGAGGTTGCATATTGCAGCATGCTGAACTGCAGTGACGGATCCCGGTTGTCCCCCTCCCCCTTTCCCCCTGCATTGAACCAAATCATAGCTGGTGCAGCAACACGCTGACACTGGATCTGCAGTGCAGACGCCCGCACTCGCTCATCAAATTGGACTGCAACTCGGAGAGGACAAACATTTGTCCGCTCATGCTCCACACTTAATCCACACTAATTGCTGCAGTCATTGAAATGCGGTAACGGGCTTGAGAAGCAGCGCGCAGAATATGTTAGCCGGAAGCAACGGAGACGGCTGCCCACCTGCATCCAAACCAGGCATTTAACCATCCGTGTGCAGCTGGTCCTGGAGGGCATGTGTGCAGCTGATGTCTGATACAGTCTGAATGGAGGGCCGCCATTGCATTGCACTACTAGCCTGGAGTTTGAGTAATAGATTTCTTCTGTTTCTAGGAGTAGCATTGTTTGTGATACTCGGAGTCACTCAAGATTCCTTTTCAGTAGGATTAATCGGTTTTCGCGATAGAGATAACAAAAGTCAAATTTATGCAAATGAGCAGTGATATGATCAAGAAAAGTGCAGTTTTTTTTTAGATTCAATTTAATAAAATGTCAATTGGTATAACCAAACAACGTTATGTTAACATTTTCTTTAAACTTTGAATGCGAGTCTACACAAAATGTTAAAAAAGTAAAAAAATATGCTACCATTCAGAAGTTTGGGATTTGAGTTATTTGAGAAATATAATAAATGTTGTTCTTTATAATATCAAAGAGTCCTGGGAAAGAAAATAAATCATGGTTTCCACAAAAATAGTATGCAGCACAACTGTTTACAACATTGATAATAATAAATGTTTCTAGAGCAGTAAATCAGTATATTAGAATGATTTCTGAAGGATCATGTGACGCTGAAGACTGGAGTAATGATGCTGAAAATTCAGCTTTGCGTCACAGGAATAAATTACGTTTTAAAATATATTCAAAAAGAAAACGTTTATTTAAAACTCTGGTAAAAAAAATAAATGATGCCTTGTTGAGCATAAGAGACTTCTTTCAAAACATAAAATCTTACTGACCCCAAACCATTGAATGGCAGTGATTTTTTTTTTTTTCAAGGTATAACTTTTCTTTTTTAATTCCGCAATTATCAATAAATATGAATTCATAAATTGGCCTATAATTTTTATAAGTCTGACATGTAGTTGTTTTCAAAATCGCCTCCATACCCTCATTTGCTATTTTTATTAGTTCACTAATATAATGAATGAAAATGAGTAAGCAAATTTGGACACTGAGTGTACCAGAAGGGCTGCCACTTTTACATTGTGCTTTTTGTGCCAACTCCAGTAGTAATAAAGATTTATCTTGAATTCTGTCATGGAAACTAGCATGAATAAACCTCCATTAAACTATTTAATAATCAATTAATAATAAATTTATACCTGTATGATTTTCCGCTATACCCAAATTGGACAAACGTTTTGGAAAATAGATGGATGGATGATTCCGCTGCAGTCACCATCTTCTGGCCAAGCGCGGGAATTCATTCGGCACGAGCCTCACACTGCATTATAGGTATATGGGGTGATTTCAGACACAGCCCATGACATTTTATGGCCTGCCTTAATCTTGCCTTGTTTTATAAGGACAAATTATCTGATATTTTAAGATACACATTGACTTTGACACACAGTCACGAGGGTCTGCAGGGGCCTTCTCTATAATATAATTTTTTTTTCTGCATGTTGTTTGAACCATGACTTTGTTGGTCGCACCACATGGCTTTATTTTAGACAAAAGTTTTTAAAAATTTTAATATGCAATAGAAGCTGTCAAGCTGTATTGATTGTTTAAAAACTTTTCATTAAGAAATAATAATAAAAGCTCGTTTTTCTTTGCAAGAATTTAATTTTATTTCTTTTTTTGTTGATACAGCTGTCCAGATATTGTAATCATGCCATTTTTCCTGCTCCATGCCCCCGCCCCCCAAAAAAATATCACAATAATTTTTAATAATTTAAAATATGCTCATCATAGAAGAGCTATGTAAGTAATTATTATTTGCATTGATTGACCCATGTTGTAAAATAGGCAGCACAGTTTCCTGTTGCGATTTTACAGTACAAAATGTATTATGCGCAGGTGTGTATCTTGTGCTTTGCTGTGCCCTCCTGTTATTGAGAGAACCATTTATATCAGTCGTTTTCTCATCTCACAAATGGCGAGCCAAATGTGTTAAAGCTAAAGTCATTGCCTCGTATGTGGATGAGTCAGATCCATGTCCGCTGTTTCCTCATGGATCATTTTACACCCTGTCCATTTTAAGCTCCAAGCTTTATGAATCACCCGCCTTTGAATACAAGGGAGCGTGTTCTGCTGCCTCCTCTAAGAAAAGACACAGCTGAATCATGCAGAGTGAATCACGTGTACAGATGAATCCTCTCCTATTTAATAATTGAATAACGAACTCCGTGTCAGAGAGAAGCGCAATCATTTTAAGTGTGTCGCATTCATGACCCCCTAAGGTGGCACTGTCTAATTATAACTGCCGTGGATATTTTTATGCATGTTTTTCATTATACTCATTTAGTCAGAGGTGTGTGTGTGAGCACTGCAAAACTGGAGCTTTTCTGATAGTGATGTGGCACTGAGCTGATTGACTTCCTCTTTCTCTCTCTCTTTTTCCCAATACAGGCAGATCAGCTGACCGAGGAACAGATCGCTGGTGAGTGAACTCTGACAGTCAGCTTCAAAAGGGCCACTAAAGCTGTCTTACACATTACATCATCAGTGCACACACATACACGCTAGGGCTGTGCGATTTGGGGGAAAATATAAAATTGTGATTTTTTTTTTTGACAGATACTGCGATTGCGATTTGATTTGCGATTTTAAATTTGCAAGTTGTCTGTCATTTCGAAGCTTAAGTTGCATACGGTTTTCTTTAGTTTTAATTTGCCTAACTATCGATCTGACCCAGTAGACGCCATAATCCCACTCTGTCTCTCTCCCGCTTTCCGTTTTTATTTATTTATTTTTTTTTTAATGGTGGGTGTTTACGCAGTTGGCTAGAGCAGTGCTGATTGGGGAGAACGGAGGTGCGCTCACTCTTGCCCAGGGCAAGTAAGACTGCAACTCAAGGCTGGCAGTCATGCATATGCTCTGGAACAGAGTAATATCGCGTCCACATCGCAGGCTTTGCGATTAGGAAATCGCAACGTCTCAAATCGCGATTTTGATTCGATTTCGATTAATTGCACAGCCCTAATACACGCACCATATTGCAACCTCAATAACATGTTAAGGCTCAAAGCAACCTCATTAAGTATGGGCTGACAGACCCATTCCCTGCCCCTCATATTTCTTGAGATTCACTGTCAAGTAACATTGGCTGAAAAATTGTCTAGTACCATGGTTCTCGTCCAAAGGATCAGGACCCTCTAGGGGGTCTTAGCGCACTTCCACGGGGGCCGCAATATGACTTAAAATGATTTTTTTTAAAAAGCGGATTTTGAAAAGATATAAACTGACATTCTATTTGTTCTTTTGATTTTCTTTCCCTTAGCAAGTGTAATTTGTATTTTAATTCTGGATATATGAGAGAATTTTAAAAGTGTGATAATATCTTGGCCTAAATGGGGGGTGTGTAATTTTCTGCTTTAATGCTGTAGCTTTTTGAATGAGGCGAAGTGCTAAACAAGACAGTGGTTGTGATTGGCACACTACCATGCTATTTTCACACTTTGTAGTGTACTTTTGGTAGTATGCACATTTTCTTTATACACTGAGTGCCCAGATGACCTACTTCCCAAAATGTGCAAGAAGGTTAAGCCCAAAGTATACTTCAGTTTTTACACGCATGCGAGGGTGCACACTGCCCAATTTTGTTTTTTTTTTAGTTTAAAAAAGTACAAAGATATTTTTATCTGCCATAACTTATGGAGAAAAATAGTGCAGCCAGTGTACAAAGATGAAAATTGCTAGAGTGCGTATGTCGACCGTCTGCGTCAAATGGAGAATACTTTGAAAGGCTACGTTTTCAACTGGATGTATACACTAGAGTACCTGTAAAAAAAAAAAAAACGGAAGTATACTTTGAGCTTTAGGGTTAGTACATGGATTTCTGTGTCCTACAATGCAATGCACTGTAATCTTGATTTATCATGTCCAGTGAATTAGTCATACAGGAAGTAATATCAACGGCACCTGGTATGGTTTAAAATGTTTTTTTATTTTTTTAAATAAATCTCTTTCTTGACTCATTTGATTCCACTGACATATTTTCACATAGTATTTTTTTTTTAATAAAAACTAGGGATGTAACGATTCACTCAAGTCACAATGTGATAGAATTCACAGTACTGATTTCACAATACAATTTTCTCTTTTAAAGCAGCACTATGTAACTTTTTCTGTGTTCAAAATTTGCAAAATGTATGTAATGAGCGGGTACATCATGAATTCATCTTCCAAACCGCGTTTTTGTCTTAATCCGAATCACTACGGTTAGGGATGGGTATCGTTAAGGTTTTAACGGTATTACTACTCTTACCGATACTGCTTATGGATTCGGTACTTTAACGGTATTCTTATCGGTACTTTTTGTTTTATATATATATATATATGACAAATTAAGAGCTGAATTAACATTGCTTTATATTCTGAAATGTAAAATAAATATTTAATGAAATGAATATAAAACATCAATTTGTAAATGCACCAGTGTGCAGGCATTTTTAGTGTTTTATACATAAGATAAGATACAGTAAGAACATGAACAAAGAAACAAAGTAAAACAAACTGACCAATACAATAAAACAAATATACAAATTAAATGAAATAAACAGTGCTTTAATTCTTCCATTAAGTTCTACTAACATTACTGTTCAGGTAAGTAATAGCCTACAAAAGAAATCTAAAAGTAATCAAATGTAAATGAGCACTGCATAGTTTTCAGTGTATGTATTGATAGATTAATGCTTATTAAAGCTATAACGTTATTCAGATTAAGAGCAGATTTGCATTTTGATGGCCCAAGCGCCAGTCTGTCACTTTAAGACAATATATTGACACACATCGGATTTTCTCCCAACTGTTCTCCTCCACTTAAGACATAAACTGTGTTTAAGTAAATACTCTCCAAGCCGGCCATTTTGACATTTTTGTGTGTATTCGATCGTTTGGACATGCGCCCGAAGCTCAAAGTGTAATTTGCTTGTCCGTTTTGGAGCGCACCGCTCGCACACATTTCAGCCTGAGGAACAGCGTCTCTTGTGCGGATTGTGCTTTCAACGTTTTATCAAACATGTCCCGCAATTTAGCAACAGTAAAGACGGCATCTTACAACAATCACCGATTGAGCTGATTCTGACGTTAAGTTTGGGTTTTAGGGAGGAACGAATGCGCACCGCTGTGAAGGGAAAGAAGTTATTCATGTCTTCTTTTGTATAATCCTTAGAAGCCAAAATCGAAATAAAAAAAATAAAATTAGCTTAATAAAACAGCCACAGGCCTAAAGTGTAAGCAGATGTTTGAATGTTTAGTTCTCTCTTCTATCATAATTAAACAGGGCTTTCATGAAATGCAAAACACACCTGATGCGAATTCTTTGCTCTTCATTTTCTATAAGCAGAGTTAACAGACCCTGTTGTATTTTCTTGTAATTTATTAAAAGAAGGTACACCGCCATCTTGTGCCGACTAAACTGACTTGAACGCACCTGACGTCGTAATTACGACTTGTCAACTCGTAAGTACGAACGTCCCAGGAGGACTTGAACGCAGCATTCTATTTGGACTATTGTAGCCTGGTCGGTCGTCACCGCTGCGGAGTAACACATACCTGCGTGAATCGCCATAGACATAAACTTAGAGAAGTAGCTCCGGTTGGAATGTTCTTCCGTGGGATGTGTGCAGTTCTGTTTATTAACCACTAGAGCGCCAAAAGTTACATAGTGCTGCTTTAACAAATTGAGATTTAAGAAAAATTATAAATGAAAATGTGTCCTTTTATTATTTATCAAACAGAATGCTGTACTACGTTTCTTTGTGAAATTTAAATGTCAACAAAACTAAACTGAAATTTTAAAACAAATTCCAAATCAAATAAATAAATAACACGTATAAAAGAAATCTCTTCATATAAACTAACTAATGCTGGGAACACACTAAAAGATTTTTAAAATCTTATAAGATCTTCAATGTGAGAGACCACAAACATGAGGACAAAAATTCCTAGATTTAACCGTTTTGCTCCTATAGTGTGTGGTCTTCCGTGGGATGTGTGCAGTTCTGTTTATTAACCACTAGAGCGCCAAAAGTTACATAGTGCTGCTTTAACAAATTGAGATTTAAGAAAAATTATAAATGAAAATGTGTCCTTTTATTATTTATCAAACAGAATGCTGTACTACGTTTCTTTGTGAAATTTAAATGTCAACAAAACTAAACTGAAATTTTAAAACAAATTCCAAATCAAATAAATAAATAACACGTATAAAAGAAATCTCTTCATATAAACTAACTAATGCTGGGAACACACTAAAAGATTTTTAAAATCTTATAAGATCTTCAAAATGTGAGAGACCACAAACATGAGGACAAAAATTCCTAGATTTAACCGTTTTGCTCCTATAGTGTGTGGTGTCCTCGGGGTTCCCCCCCACACATCAGGATTTCTGATCGTAAATGTTGAATATTTACGATTCAAGATCGGGGCGCCTCTGACGTTCTTCTGAGCAGATTCAGTCACTCTTAGCACACCACACACCACAGGAAAATCTGATAAGATAATCTTTAGAACCACCAAGATAATCGGGACATTACCTAGAATTGTCGGAAGGGGAGAAAGCGGCCTAAAATCAGCCCGATTATCTTGTGGTGTGTACCCAGCATTAGGCTTTGCCTGTGCTCTTTGCATTTAAAATTAGAGGCAACCACTGCATTTTAATCACGATCCAAACAAAGCTGCTGCTTAAGCCGGGCTCACATTACAGGAGTTTTAAAATCCTAACTGATTATGGAATCTGGTTGCAGCACACACATAAGGAGAATCTTTGCAGATTATCTTCCTTTAAACCTTAAACATGCACACACTACAAGATTTGAAAATCGTGGCGCATCAAACACTACAAGATATTATTAAGATCACGCAGCAGCTTGTCAGCTATGTTTACATATGTTAGCTAGCGTGCTAGCAGCTTTCTGCACTCACCCGGTACGTTCAAAACTGAGGCGATTTCACCCCAGCACTTCTCTTTCTCCTTATGGTTGTGATACGTTTTCGACACATTATTCAGACAGTCGTGTTACTACAAAACGACAAGTAGCAGTTTCCTCCGTCTCCACTATCCAACGGAGCCGTACAGCAGCTGTTTTGCGGTCGCGCATTGGCTATTGTGAAAGTACTGATGTAATCATATAGCCATCATCATCCTGACTTAAATCCTAAATATCAAATATGTTTGATATTAATCAGGGCAGCCCCGATTTGTGTGCGAGTAGATCAGGAGGTGCAAGATTCGATCGGTGAACGCCTCGCATTACCAGATAATTAGGGGTGGCTCGATACCACTTTTTCAGAACCAATCCGATATCGATCCGATACCAGCGCAGTTTTGTTAATCAGTGTAGAATTTCTATACCTCAATGTGTGTTGAACTGATCATCACTCTTTTGTGTGTTACACACAATCTACTTAATATAGACAACTTTCTTATAAAGAAAAAATAACAAACAGAAAAAAATATATAATCAACAGGGCTTGACGCTTACTTTTTTCAGAAGGAGCACATGTGCTCCTAAGTTGAAAAATTTAGGAGCACATTAAAGAATTTTAGGGGCGCAATGAAAATTTATTAAATAATGTGTTTTTACCTAATACCCAGCAGCTTTTGTAAGCAGGACGTCTTGCCCGCTTTGAGCTTAGCCAGCGGTCCACAGCAGGACTGGGATCAAATTGCTCTAATGAAGGCCCCTCTAAACTGATCCGCATCAAGTCTTCAGTTGTGGACACTCCAAGGCAGCTTCTTGTTGAATTCTTGATGCGGTTTTGGGCAGAAAAACCTCTTTCACACTGGGCAGCAGAAATAGGGAGCACCAGCATGATCTGCACCAACTCTAGTATGTTCTATGGAAGATGACAACATTTTAAATTAATTAAATAAAAATAAAAAATAGAAGTTGTGTCTGGACAATTTTGGACTGCACTGCCTTACTTTGTAGTCTTGCTTGTAGGGGTCCTTTGTCAGCAGCATCTCCCATAAGCCAGAGTAGGTTTTGTCCCTGAAGTTCTGGCTCACTAGGATTTTGAGCCCTTGCCATTCATCCTGGATTGTAGCAATTTTGCACCCTGCTCTGAAACACAGAACAGAGCAATTTGAGTTTGCACATATGCAACAGGTGTCTCAAATGGCAATGCTGTGCCTTATCAAATTAATTCTTACTCTGTTAGAGGCTTTTCAAAATGCTTCACCAGGTCTGCTATGCTGTCATCTCCAAAGGTAAGTAAGTTAGCTTGTTCCTCTGGCCATGTGTCAGGGTTGAGCACTCTGAAAGAATCCAGTATGGTCTGGATCCCCTCATTCTTCACCAAACCACCAAACCTTGCTTTGATGGCATCCACACTGATGCTGATGGCAGCTTCTACGTGCCGCTTCAGCTGTGGATGTTTGAGGCATGTGACATTCCCTTTCAGTTTCATTCCCTTCAAAAGACACACATACACACATATACACACTTAGGGTTAGTTCACCTAAAAATGAAAATTCTGTCATCTTTTACTCCCCCTCAATTTGTTCTAAACCTATGAGTTTCTTTTTTCTGCTGAACATTTAGTGGGGAACAAATAAAAGTGAATAAGTGTTGGACTAAATCTGGTAAAATGTTACACATTGCTCTTTGTATGGTTGTAAAATACATTCATGAAAAAAGTAATATTTATATATAAATATATAGGGCCTATTATAAAATTTAAAAGACATTTCTTCTAAATGTATAGCACAGTAATGAGGCAGCAACATATGATATATATAACAAGAAAGGCTATTAATAATCTGTCATTGTGCAAAAGTATTATGATACGAAAGGCTCCAATACAGAGCGGCACAAAGCGCTTGTGCGCATCCCGTGCGCAGAATGATACGCTTGAAGCAACACGGAGTCACAGCGCGCAGCGCTCCGCGTAAAAACGTTCAAAGCACAAAGGAAAGAGACATTGATGCATAGTGTATTAAATCTGTGCGATAGTTTATTGAGCCTTTTCTTTTAACAGTTTTAAATCTCAGTTACTGTGCTCGTGAATAACAATTCAAAGTGCTCTCTACTAGTGCTCTCTACATAGTGTTGTGATCTAACACGGTCGAAATGAACACTATTTAGAAACAAAATTAAACTCCAGCAAGATAAAGTCTTGCAAAACCATTTATCTTTATTTACAGATCAAGTATAATATTAGGAACATTAAATCATCTTGGAGAGAGTTTCATTGTCTTGACTGTAGTAACCGAACGTGACACGCAGTTTGAATGCTGAATGGAGGATGACAGACAGCCGCAGCGAAGAGAAGAGTTTACATTAACTTGAATTTAACTACTTAAATATTCATCTGTACCTCACATTAAACTGTGGAATGGCTTCAGAACACTTGAAATATAGTGCACGAAAACTTTTTATAGTGCTTTATGATGTTTTTGTGGCTTTCGTGGGGCTTAACAATAACACGGAATAGTATACGCACAATATCGGATATGGATCGGTCTCCTCTGACCGATAACCGGTCCGACAGAAAATGCCAGTGTCGGAGCGATACCGATACGGAGTATCGGATCGGCGCACCCCTACAGATAATCCACGCCGAACATCGGGACCGATCAAGGTGCTCGACAAGATTTTTGCTCTGATTCTCGGGAGGGGAAAATCGGGCTAAAAATCCTGTAGTGTGAGTCCGGCTTTACGTGAATCTTGAGCGTTTTTTAATTTAAATTTGATTGTATAATTCCAAAATTTGAAGCAAAAACGGAATGATCTGACTTGAGCTTTGTGAAACTATACTATATAAAATATCTGAACAAAACAAAAACAGCATATGGGCTTCATGAGAGTGAAGACTGTTCCACTCAGAGATTCGTTCATATAAACCTCCACTCGCAAATGTTTCACAATTAAATGAACATCTCAACCGACTTCATCACAAAATCATCACACATTTTTATGGATTTTCAACTGGCTCGGAGTGCATCGTGACATCCATAATAACAACTGAAAAGTTTATATACTGCTAGTAGTATTCTATACTGAAAGCTATTTACTGCAAAAGTAGTACCTTACCCCCTGTTTTAAGAGTTGCTTAGACTTCAAAAAAGTACATGTACTGTACTTACATGTTTGTAATTCAAAACAGAGTTCAAGGAGGCGTTCTCACTCTTCGACAAAGATGGCGATGGCACCATTACCACCAAAGAGCTGGGTACAGTGATGCGCTCATTGGGTCAGAACCCCACTGAGGCCGAGCTCCAGGATATGATCAATGAGGTAGATGCTGATGGTAAGATCACAAACAATTATAACTTTCCACAGTCCTGCTGTCTTTTCTGTTTGATACAATAAGTGCTTTATTTTAGTCAGGTAAAGTTATGTGGCTTCTTATGTCCAATCCTGCTCAAGGAGGTCCACTATACTGCAGACTTTAGCTCCAGTCATAATTAAACACACCTGGACCAGCTAATGAGGGTTTTCAGAATTACTGGAAACTTCCTGGAGATAAACTCTGCAGGACGTTGGCCCTCCAGGAGCAGGATTGGACACCCCGTCCTAAATCAAGCTGGTGTTAAGTGTCTTTCTCAGGATGGCAGATTAGCATTGGCGAAGATCGCCCTGTGAGTCCAAAAGTGCTAAGATGGTTGGTCTCATTCTCAGTCAGCATGCCCATAGAGAGCCGTTCTTGGACCTCCCGATACATATTACACATCAAAATGGCAAGAGCTGTCAGGAAGTGCATTCTGATGTGCTGAAAGCTACAGGCATCCTTTGAGAACCAGGCGTGTACAGGTTTATATCTGGCCAGCAGGTAACAAGGTTTTGTTTAGAAATTGGCAGGCTTCTCTGGAAGATCTTGACATAAGCTTGCAAAAGTTGAAGCTTTGAAATATATTGAAGTCTACTGCCTCATGCAGATGCACTGGTGGAAGTTTTTTTTACTTTTCATTTAATCTTGTGGTAAATGGCAACAACATGATCTGTCCACAGGCAACGGAACTATAGACTTCCCGGAGTTCCTAACCATGATGGCACGGAAAATGAAGGACACGGACAGTGAAGAGGAAATCCGAGAAGCTTTCAGAGTCTTTGACAAGGTGAGGAAATGTCACCGTTAACTGCAGCTGCCATGAACTTGAAACCTGATGAAGCACTGAACTGATTCATGAAACGTAATCTTGAAGAATCTTAATGAAGGTTCAGGGTAGCTGCTTTTGAACACAAGAACACTTCTGACCCACTTCTCAGGGTCAGGTGAACCAAAACCAGCTGAAATATACAAGGCTTCCTTGAAAATGACCAGTCAACTAGTCATCCAGGCAACCCGCTGACTTTGAAACCGTGTAGCTGCTGTGAAGCGTTTACGTAAGAACTGCGCAGGTGTGTTTTCCGTACAGTGGGTGAGATTATTCACCATGTGGGCACAGGCTGCAGCAGGCCGTTGGCAGAGAGTGCTTGAAACAGCTTGAGTTGATTTTGGGTTTTCTTGATTGCTTCTCCACTTGCTTTGAGCTTGGGATGAATATTTTGTAGTCAGATATTTGAACACAAACATAACCAAATAAAATAAATTAAAAGCAATCAATATAATTATATAAATGAAATCACATTTTTAATGTTTCATGTGTCCTTCAGAAAAAGAAGAGATGAAAGTTCTTAAGGTTCCGATATGCTTCAAGCTAAATTTACTGATACGTTACGAACAGGTGAAAAAAAAGGCAAAAAAAACAAAGGTGCTTTGGAGTTTGTTTCAATAGTTCAAACAGCTCGCCAGTGTGAAATTTTGTCAAAAACATCTTTGTTTTTTTTTGTTTTTTGCAAAACATTCTTCGAACTGCCATTGGTCCATGATAGGGGTGGGCGATTTGGAAAAATATTATATCACAATTTTTTTTAGAAATATCACAATTCACGATTTTATCACGATTCTTTGTCATGTTGGTTTTACTATTTTGCAAGTTGTCTGAGCATAACAGTCAAACTAATTTCCCTATTATAAAGACAAAGCCTTTCAAGGTAACAAAATTAAATTAAAAAAAGGCAGATATTTTGGCCAAAGTGGGCGAAGATAAAAATCTTTGTCATTATTTTATCTTTGTTATTAAAAAATAAGAACAAAGATACACATTACCAACTACACATAATATACAAATAAAACAAACTGCTTTATTTTCAGGTACAATAGGTGTATTTAGCAGGAGCATTTAAGAAATTGAATGAACAAATATAAAAATAAAACACTATATAGACTGATTCCTAATACAACTGTTTTAAAGATCTTCAGTCAAGAATAGTGAGTGATTTTTTTCTTTGCATTTTGTTGTTTTATTATCGTTAAAGGAATAGTTCACCCAAAAATAAGAAAAAAAACTGTCATCAGTCTGTCAATTCTGTCATAGTGTTTTATTTTTATACCATCATTTACTCACTCAAAAGTT
>NW_015630423.1:97190-101347 GCF_001515625.1 Sinocyclocheilus rhinocerous | reverse complement strand
ATTTAAATTTGATTGTATAATTCCAAAATTTGAAGCAAAAACGGAATGATCTGACTTGAGCTTTGTGAAACTATACTATATAAAATATCTGAACAAAACAAAAACAGCATATGGGCTTCATGAGAGTGAAGACTGTTCCACTCAGAGATTCGTTCATATAAACCCCCACTCGCAAATGTTTCACAATTAAATGAACATCTCAACCGACTTCATCACAAAATCATCACACATTTTTATGGATTTTCAACTGGCTCGGAGTGCATCGTGACATCCATAATAACAACTGAAAAGTTTATATACTGCTAGTAGTATTCTATACTGAAAGCTATTTACTGCAAAAGTAGTACCTTACCCCCTGTTTTAAGAGTTGCTTAGACTTCAAAAAAGTACATGTACTGTACTTACATGTTTGTAATTCAAAACAGAGTTCAAGGAGGCGTTCTCACTCTTCGACAAAGATGGCGATGGCACCATTACCACCAAAGAATTGGGCACAGTGATGCGCTCATTGGGTCAGAACCCCACTGAGGCCGAGCTGCAGGACATGATCAACGAGGTAGACGCTGATGGTAAGACTATAAACTCATAACTTTCCACAGTCCTACTGTCCATTCTGTTTGATACAATAAGTGCTTTATTTTAGTCAGGTAAAGTTATGTGGCTTCTTATGTCCAATCCTGCTCAAGGAGGTCCACTATACTGCAGACTTTAGCTCCAGTCATAATTAAACACACCTGGACCAGCTAATGAGGGTTTTCAGAATTACTGGAAACTTCCTGGAGATAAACTCTGCAGGACGTTGGCCCTCCAGGAGCAGGATTGGACACCCCGTCCTAAATCAAGCTGGTGTTAAGTGTCTTTCTCAGGAGGGCAGATTAACGCTGGCTAGAATCACCCTGTAAGTCCAAAGTGCTCAGATGGTTGGTTTCACCCTCAGTCTGCATGCCCATAGAGAGCCCTCAGACCGTTCATGGACCACCTGATACATATTACACATCAAAATGATGAGCTGTCAGAAAATCCATTCTGATTTGTTGGATGTTTATATCAGTCCACCAGTTAACAAGGTTTTGTTTAGAAGTTAGCAGGCTTCTAGAACGAGCACTTCTCTGGAAGATCTCGACATGAGCTTGCAAAAGTTGGCAAAGTTCATGGCAGCAAAGCTTTGAAATAAATTGTCGTCTAAATTTATTTTAGACTAAAAGTCTACAGCCTCATGCAGATGCACTGGTGGAAGTTTTTTTCATTTCCATTTAATCTTGTGGTAAATGGCAACAACATGGTACTGTCTGTCCACAGGCAACGGAACTATAGACTTCCCAGAGTTCCTAACCATGATGGCAAGGAAAATGAAGGACACGGACAGTGAAGAGGAAATCCGAGAAGCTTTCAGAGTCTTTGACAAGGTGAGGAAATGTCACCGTTAACTGCAGCTGCCATGAACTTGAAACCTGATGAAGCACTGAACTGATTCATGAAACGTAATCTTGAAGAATCTTAATGAAGGTTCAGGGTAGCTGCTTTTGAACACAAGAACACTTCTGACCCACTTCTCAGGGTCAGGTGAACCAAAACCAGCTGAAATATACAAGGCTTCCTTGAAAATGACCAGTCAACTAGTCATCCAGGCAACCCGCTGACTTTGAAACCGTGTAGCTGCTGTGAAGCGTTTACGTAAGAACTGCGCAGGTGTGTTTTCCGTACAGTGGGTGAGATTATTCACCATGTGGGCACAGGCTGCAGCAGGCCGTTGGCAGAGAGTGCTTGAAACAGCTTGAGTTGATTTTGGGTTTTCTTGATTGCTTCTCCACTTGCTTTGAGCTTGGGATGAATATTTTGTAGTCAGATATTTGAACACAAACATAACCAAATAAAATAAATTAAAAGCAATCAATATAATTATATAAATGAAATCACATTTTTAATGTTTCATGTGTCCTTCAGAAAAAGAAGAGATGAAAGTTCTTAAGGTTCCGATATGCTTCAAGCTAAATTTACTGATACGTTACGAACAGGTGAAAAAAAAGGCAAAAAAAACAAAGGTGCTTTGGAGTTTGTTTCAATAGTTCAAACAGCTCGCCAGTGTGAAATTTTGTCAAAAACATCTTTGTTTTTTTTTGTTTTTTGCAAAACATTCTTCGAACTGCCATTGGTCCATGATAGGGGTGGGCGATTTGGAAAAATATTATATCACAATTTTTTTTAGAAATATCACAATTCACGATTTTATCACGATTCTTTGTCATGTTGGTTTTACTATTTTGCAAGTTGTCTGAGCATAACAGTCAAACTAATTTCCCTATTATAAAGACAAAGCCTTTCAAGGTAACAAAATAAAATTAAAAAAAGGCAGATATTTTGGCCAAAGTGGGCGAAGATAAAAATCTTTGTCATTATTTTATCTTTGTTATTAAAAAATAAGAACAAAGATACACATTACCAACTACACATAATATACAAATAAAACAAACTGCTTTATTTTCAGGTACAATAGGTGTATTTAGCAGGAGCATTTAAGAAATTGAATGAACAAATATAAAAATAAAACACTATATAGACTGATTCCTAATACAACTGTTTTAAAGATCTTCAGTCAAGAATAGTGAGTGATTTTTTTCTTTGCATTTTGTTGTTTTATTATCGTTAAAGGAATAGTTCACCCAAAAATAAAAATTCTGTCATCTGTCTGTCAATTCTGTGATAGTGTTTTATTTTTATACCATAATTTACTCACTCAAAAGTTGTTTTAAACCTGAAGGAGTTTATTTCTTCTAATATACAGGCATGCATCCGTTTTTCTCTCAACTGTTTACTTTCATTTTAGACATAACCAACTGAATATATATGTAAACCTTGTGTGTTTTGACAGTATTATGCAAAATATAACTTGATAATTAGGCGCTGTTTGACAGGTTTTTTAGTGCGCGCGCTTCAGGTGTACACGGCGCTCAGAAAAAGTGCACGTCAGACCAGTGCGCGAATGAAACCTTTAACCGGCAGGGCTTTAAAGCAGATGCAAATAATGTACTTTTGTGACTGCGATTAAGTACAGTGTCCTGTGATAGTAACTCTACCGCTGATAATTAAATTACAAATTAAAAAATATATAATCATAATCTATGACAGAAAATACTATTAATAAAGTAGGTTAGTGGATAATTCCGCAGCAAAAGTTATTCTAGAAAAGTCATGGGTGCACAATTTTATAAAAACATTAAACTAAACTAAACATATATACTGTGTGTGTGTATGTGTATGTACCTGCATCTCCCTCCTGCGTAATCTGTTTTTCTTTTTCTCCTTGTAGCTGGAAATCAGCTCACAGACAATTTGCGGGCTATATATATATATTTTAAATAATTACAGTCTTGCTCGAGAACTCCGGTCTGACGCACGCGGGTTCTCGCGTTATTTCCTTATCATTTCTCGCGTGTGTTTTGTTGTGAAATGTAGTTTGCGGACCAGACAGAGCTGTCGGCGATTCTTCCTATTGTGAAGTCATGCAGTGTGAACCCCCCGGTCGCCGATCCATCGTGCAATGTGAACACAGCAGCAACTGACTGCTACCTCAGATAGTCGTGCAGTGTGAAAACAACGGCGATCCGACGAGTTTGAAAATCGTGCAGTGTGAACTCGGCATAACGCAGCCATATGCATATGATGCGCGCATATTATGCCGCACACAGGCACTCAACAACAATGACAGCTGATCAACAATTTCAACAGTAGGCTAGATTAGGGTGGGTTAAATGCAGAGTAAATTTCCCTACATGGATCAGTAAAAGTAATCCACCAATACACGGGTCACTATGCACATTCACATCACTCTAAAATGACGACGCGCCCACAGCAGCAAAACTGTACAAATGTTGGACATCCACACACCACACCACAGTATTATCAACGCACCACGTACACCTCCATAACAATGTGCAGGATATAATACTCGTCAAATAATAAAGCACTAACTTGTCACTTGTAAATAAAGTCCATGTGTCTGTCATTCCATGTCCCTTTACTCGTATTAAAAAGTAAACATGGCCAAATAACTTGTTGTGCTCGGTGCTAGCTGTTAGCCAGGGTGACCATACATGCCATTTTCCCAGGACACATCCTGGCCAGGATTTCTATATTGCCTAAAATATCTAGGTTTTGGC
>NW_015630423.1:95625-96040 GCF_001515625.1 Sinocyclocheilus rhinocerous | reverse complement strand
TTGTGCTCGGTGCTAGCTGTTAGCCACTCATAGTTGCAATCTTTGAAACGGCGCAAAAACCCTTTGTTAGCGAATTCAGTTTGGGTGTAGGTCTTCCTTTCTTAGTTATTCCTCTTTTGTCTGCAAAAGAGCGCCTTGAAAAGGGCATTTTTAGTAGATCGGCAACAAGATCTGGTGTAGGCGCCTGCGACTGCGGCTGTCATTTTCTTTTCGTTGAATTTCACTTTCAAACCTTGGAAATTCCCAACTAAACGCTGGGGGTAGCACTAGGCACGTCGCTAGACCCAGAGGGCGTGCTGTCATTGAACGACAAAATTTGATTGGCTGATGATTCCGTCACTAATGCTCGTTACAAATCAATGCGACGTCTTTGAACAAAAGGGTAGCACTATCTGTAGTGCTGGCCGCAGACTTT
>NW_015630423.1:94437-95217 GCF_001515625.1 Sinocyclocheilus rhinocerous | reverse complement strand
ACACACACACACACACACGTTTGTTTCTGTGAATTGTGGGGACTTTCCATAGACTTCCATTACTTTTATACTGACCAAACTATATTTTCTGTCCCCTAACCCTAAACCTACCCCTTATAGAAAACCTGTTTGAATTGTTACACTCTCAGATAAAGATCATCTACTATTTTTAATAATTTTTTCCCTTGTGGGGACTGCAGGCCGGTCCCTACAATGTCAAAAATTTCAGGTTTTACTATCAATGTAGCATAAATAAGTACACACACACACAAATTGTTACATAATAAAACAGTCCTTAAAGGGTTAGTTCACCCAAAAATGAAAATTAGGCTGCGTTTACTCACCCCCGAGGCATCCTAGGTGTATATGACTTTCTTCTTTCAGACGAATCCAGTCGGAGTTATATTAAAAATTGTCTTTGATCTTTCAAGCTGTTTAATGCCAAAAGAACTTAAATAAAAATCGCACATCCATAAAAAAAGTGTCTCACACGGCTCCGGGGGGTGAACAAAGGCCTTCTGTAGTGAATCGATGTGTTTTTGTAAGAAAAATATCCATATTCCCCTGCGTTTCCGCGTGCGTCACTTCTGAGCGGCACATGCGCAAAGCCAACCTCATACGTCATTCCCCCGGAACTGCTTAAGTTTACAAGAGTGAGAGCTAGATATATTTAATTCGTTTATAAGATGTATATATTTCTTACAAAAACGCAACGATTCGCCTTTGTTCCCCCCCCGGAGCCGTGTGAGACACTTTTTTTTGTGGAAGGGTGCGTTTTAT
>NW_015630423.1:88984-93633 GCF_001515625.1 Sinocyclocheilus rhinocerous | reverse complement strand
GTGAAAACCAACGTTTGTTAACAGGAGCAAAGGAAGTAAAGTTTCCTTACTTTAGCAAAGGAAAACCAGTCTCCTCTTGGCTTATATTGAAATCCTCTGACATTCTTCTTTACAAATCCTTGTTTTGTACTTCTAATTAGTGACCGTTGTTTTGTTTTGATCTCTCCGCTGCGTTTCCGCGTTCGTCACTTCTGAGCGGCGCATGCGCAACGCTGACCCCATACGTCATCCGCCCGGAGCTGCTTCCGTGTACAACTGTTGGCGCAAGCTACATTAAAGTGATTGTTACGTTTTGAATATGGACATTTTTCTTACAAAAACGCATTGATTCGCTACAGGAGGCCTTTGTTCACCCCCCGGAGCTGTGTGAGACACTTTTTTTTTTGTGGAAGGGTGCTTTTTATTTCATGTCATTTGAACCGAAGGAATGCAACACCCACTGAGTGCAACGATAGAGCTTGAAAGATCAAAGACAATTTTTTATATAACTCCGACTGGATTCGTCTGAAAGAAGAAAGTCATATACACCTAGGATGACTTGAGGGTGAGTAATTTATGGGCTAAATATCATTTTTGGGTGAACTAACGCTTTAAGATTATTTAAGAATAAAAAATCTTTTTTTATTTTTATTTTTTACATTGGTCAATGTCAGGAATCATTTGAATTACTATTATCTGTTTTTCTGTCTTCACAGAGTTTGTCCAGATGATGACTGCAAAGTGAAGGATTGTCATATCCTATATCTTTCTCTCTTACATTGCTTGTCCTACTAAGATCACTCTGTCTTTAAAAAGAAAAAAAAATCTAAAGTTTACTTCAGAGAGTATTAGAATTTCAAATTCTGTGATCTCTTACTAAAAAAAGCTAATCAAATTTCAAATTCAATTTGTGAAAAATACTAGCAGAATTGTCCCAGCAGAAGTGAATGGACCAAGCATAACTGCATGAGCCCTTTTGGAGCAAACGTCTCCAGACCTGACAAAAATTGAGGACAGGACGTCACTTTAGTCGCACACGAGTTGACAAGTCCATGCCTAATATGGCAGTGTTTAAATGCAGAGAGCATCTCCTTTCATGAGTGTTCTTCATCGCTGAAAAATAGAGTAAATTAAAATAAAAAATACATATAATAATTATAATAAAAATAATGCTAAAACATTGTGGTAAATATTCCAGGGTCACAGTGTTGCCTTCAATACAAACTGAGCAAAAACAACTGCGTGTGACCCCTGTGGTGAAGTCATGCCTTTGCGCATTGCCTTCTCCTGTTTAAGACTCCAAAAACAACAAAAACTGGATGTTTATGAAGACGTACATATTGTAAAAACCCGACGTCATGCTCATACTCTGTATAACTGCGGTTTAATGGCGGCGTACGACTTGAAAAGTGTCTTTCTGGGCTATAAGGCATGTACTTGGAGCCAGTGGTTTCCGTCAGCTGGATTAAACCTTTGTTAATGTGGGTTTTGTCTCTGATGACTTCAAACTTTGTGGGAGCGTGGAGATGCAAAGTATGTATAGCAGAATCGAGATGTGACCGAGTAACACAAATAGTATAACTGTAAAATATATAGTTACATAGGTAATCACAATGCTATCAGTGTTATGCTTTATAAATGTACTGTTCTCCAATATTAACGTCTGGTAAAACTTTGCATTGCCTATTGTTATTCTAGTCAGGTCTGTGACTTTTGTTTGATCCATGGTCTTGAAATGTGCCATAATACTCGTAAGCCTCAACTTTCTTGCAAGAGATCTTGTAGTCAAATAAGTGTTATCAGTCTATGAATATACACACAAATATCTCTATATATTTGCACTTTGGTGTAGATTATACATTCAACCACAGAAGAGGAACCTGCTGCTGCTGCTTTACGGCTCATTTGTCTCTTGCTCTCGTGGATTTGTCAGAACCTCTTGTTGTCAAGTGCTCCAAATTTCATTTGCGCTCCGCTTGCAAGACGACCGATAAAGGTGAAACTGTCGATTGTTGGTTATTTTGAGGGGCGAAAAGACAAGTGTATCGAATTATGTTGCTAGTAAGACTATGAAGGGCTTGTTATTGGTCTAATAATTGGGTTATTTTTTTCTAGCTGAAATGTATTACTCCTCTGGAAGAGCTTTACATAGCATATCTTACTCTGTTCTGGACTGTTTGGACAGTTTTGCATGGGCAGGGTTTGAAATTGAGCGACCGGACTGGGAATACTCAACATGTGAAATCTGTATGGATAATATGTGAAATCTGTATCGGTGTTTTCCAATAAAAATAAATGTATATGTTTATGCGTACACTTCTGTGTTTGCTGTTCATGTTGTCATATGCAACTGTGACTTGTTAGGTTTTGTCATCCGCTCCAAGCTAATCTGCTCACTCACCCGAGAGGTCTCCAGCTGACTCTGAACTATATTTGGGAACTCTTAGGATTGTGCTGGATGGAGCTGTAATCTGGGGTTAAATAGGGACATACCTTATTTTCCCCTTTTGCATAAGTCGTCCAATACAGAGTGATTTGCCTTTTTAATTATGTGCTGTCATGATGAGTTCGCTCGGGACACTCAGTGCAAGAAGAATTTAAAAGGACCTCATTTGCACTTTTGCTATTTTAAATTCATTGTAGATACATATTAGAAGTTTAACAATTTACGAAGCAAGACGTCACAATCGGAGTACTAGTTAATACAAGGCAAGCTCTAAAATATTTTATTCACTTTTAGAAATGAAGGTTCTTTATTGGTGCCTATGATTTCAAGAAGAACATTAACATCCATGAGACCTTTGCACAAAAGGTTCTTTAGTGATCGTGGAAAAGGTTAGACGTACATATTGTAAAAACCCGACGTCATGCTCATACTCTGTATAACTGCGGTTTAATGGCGGCGTACGACTTGAAAAGTGTCTTTCTGGGCTATAAGGCATGTACTTGGAGCCAGTGGTTTCCGTCAGCTGGATTAAACCTTTGTTAATGTGGGTTTTGTCTCTGATGACTTCAAACTTTGTGGGAGCGTGGAGATGCAAAGTATGTATAGCAGAATCGAGATGTGACCGAGTAACACAAATAGTATAACTGTAAAATATATAGTTACATAGGTAATCACAATGCTATCAGTGTTATGCTTTATAAATGTACTGTTCTCCAATATTAACGTCTGGTAAAACTTTGCATTGCCTATTGTTATTCTAGTCAGGTCTGTGACTTTTGTTTGATCCATGGTCTTGAAATGTGCCATAATACTCGTAAGCCTCAACTTTCTTGCAAGAGATCTTGTAGTCAAATAAGTGTTATCAGTCTATGAATATACACACAAATATCTCTATATATTTGCACTTTGGTGTAGATTATACATTCAACCACAGAAGAGGAACCTGCTGCTGCTGCTTTACGGCTCATTTGTCTCTTGCTCTCGTGGATTTGTCAGAACCTCTTGTTGTCAAGTGCTCCAAATTTCATTTGCGCTCCGCTTGCAAGACGACCGATAAAGGTGAAACTGTCGATTGTTGGTTATTTTGAGGGGCGAAAAGACAAGTGTATCGAATTATGTTGCTAGTAAGACTATGAAGGGCTTGTTATTGGTCTAATAATTGGGTTATTTTTTTCTAGCTGAAATGTATTACTCCTCTGGAAGAGCTTTACATAGCACATCTTACTCTGTTCTGGACTGTTTGGACAGTTTTGCATGGGCAGGGTTTGAAATTGAGCGACCGGACTGGGAATACTCAACATGTGAAATCTGTATGGATAATATGTGAAATCTGTATCGGTGTTTTCCAATAAAAATAAATGTATATGTTTATGCGTACACTTCTGTGTTTGCTGTTCATGTTGTCATATGCAACTGTGACTTGTTAGGTTTTGTCATCCGCTCCAAGCTAATCTGCTCATTCACCCGAGAGGTCTCCAGCTGACTCTGAACTATATTTGGGAACTCTTAGGATTGTGCTGGATGGAGCTGTAATCTGGGGTTAAATAGGGACATACCTTATTTTCCCCTTTTGCATAAGTCGTCCAATACAGAGTGATTTGCCTTTTTAATTATGTGCTGTCATGATGAGTTCGCTCGGGACACTCAGTGCAAGAAGAATTTAAAAGGACCTCATTTGCACTTTTGCTATTTTAAATTCATTGTAGATACATATTAGAAGTTTAACAATTTACGAAGCAAGACGTCACAATCGGAGTACTAGTTAATACAAGGCAAGCTCTAAAATATTTTATTCACTTTTAGAAATGAAGGTTCTTTATTGGTGCCTATGATTTCAAGAAGAACATTTAACATCCATGAGACCTTTGCACAAAAGGTTCTTTAGTGATCGTGGAAAAGGTTCTTAAAGCTGCAGTCTGTAAGTTTTGCCTCTTTGTCGCCATCTCTGTTTGAAAACCTGCAATTGCAGCTGTATGCGGAATTATCTTCCTTGCATGGGTTGTGTGGCGGCACGGCTCCAGTGCGGATGACTCTAATGTTTTGAGGAGCATGTGTGGCAGTCAGTCACCGCACCGGTGTGAATATTGTACTTTGCACTCACAGATTCTAGCCTACGTCTTGGAATGTATGACTCAAATAAGCATTTTCACCGGATATTGTCATCTGAACAAGTAACAAGTCTGCCACATTTGTTCTGACCAACTGAGGAAAAAAAGCATTACAA
>NW_015630423.1:82554-88113 GCF_001515625.1 Sinocyclocheilus rhinocerous | reverse complement strand
TAAGTAACAAGTCTGCCACGTTTGTTCTGACCAACTGAGGAAAAAAGCATTACAATAAATTGCGCTACCTATGGTGATTTAATCTAAATTAGCTCATATCACATCAAACAGTGCAAATTATTATTATTGTTATACTTTATTCTCAAATTGTTAATGTTAACAACATCCGCATTGCGAGACTACGAGTATAGTATGTATAAGCGAGTAGATTTCAATTTCTGTACGGTCTAATCTCTAATTGTCATATCATTCGAATTTCATATTAAGAAATTATTTTAACCCAAAAAGCAAATTATGCTCCCTTCGAACTGGCTTTCTTTAAAATACAAATCTTGTGTAATCCCAGGCTATCTGTAATCAGAAGCACATTTAAAACTGGAATATAAATTTGATTTCATTCACATGTGTTTCATAAACACATAATCCTTTATGGATTACAATCCGCCATCTTCTTTAAAATACAAATCTTGTGTAATCCCAGGCTATCTGTAATCAGAAGCACATTTAAAACTGGAATATAATTCCAGCATGCTCGAATTTCCCACGAAAACCTACCAGTACCACTCAAATTATTAGAAAACATTATTATAAGCTGACCGTTGTGAATCGGGCTAAAGTAAGGCGATAGTTTCGAACACTGGCTGGTTATGTACTTGATCAAATATTGATTTCGGATCATTTTTAACCAAAAAAAAAGTTACGGACTGCAGCTTTAAAATGACTCTGACCCTGAAATGTTCTTCACACTAAGGAAAAATGGCTCTTTTAAAAACCTGGTTCTAAAAATGGTTTACATTGCAGTTCAAAAACAAACTTTGGATTCTTTATTTTTAACAGTGTTGTAGATTTTGAGCAAAAAATATTTTTAAAAACCATATTCTTAGTCCTGCTTATCTAGTAAATTACAAACTGGAAGACACATAACTTTACAGGTTAAAAAGTGGGAACCTTGAAGAACATTCAGCTCCTGAAATGATTAAATTTAATTGTTTTAATCATAATTATTTTAGTTTTCATTTACTCAAACAATGCATCGAATAGTGTTGTCGACAATGGAATTTAAAAGGTAGAACCACCTCACTAAATGTGATTGGGAGTGAAACACAAGCTGGACAGTTGATGGCGCCATTGTGCTACCAATGCAGTATTTTGCATTACTCTTGTCAACATATTTACCTGAGAATTGTAAAATAAAAGTGTTTAACCATTCTGATAGACTGAAAAAAAATCTTGAATATTCTGAATGTTTTTAAAAAAATTAATAAATAAAACTTAAGAAGGTTTAAGTATCATTTAAAAGAAACTTATCAGATTTATATTTTTCTCGCCTTGTGTACTGACTGCAGCTTTCAGATGTGTTGGGAAGCTAATTAGCTTTGTTTGCTAAGGTAAGCATTAGGCTACTATTATTTATTTTACTTGGGTTTTAATGTTTGTTCAAATCTTTACCCT
Source organism: Sinocyclocheilus rhinocerous (assembly GCF_001515625.1). Classification (NCBI taxonomy): domain Eukaryota; kingdom Metazoa; phylum Chordata; class Actinopteri; order Cypriniformes; family Cyprinidae; genus Sinocyclocheilus; species Sinocyclocheilus rhinocerous. The sequence continues at coordinate 86,661 of NW_015630423.1, read as the reverse complement.
AAGTATTATACTTTGTATAAATATTATACTAGTATTTACTTTTGTAAGTTCAGGCCTAGTTCACCATTACTATTTTTTTAAGTTTAGGGTTTAATTTTTATTTTTTAACTTGTCAGCGATAAGATATTTTGCAGCAGCTTAGATTGTGTTACCTAAAGTATAACAGAGATTTGTATATGTCCAGATATACGCAGCACTGTGTATAACTGCTATCTTTAGTATACACATGGTTTTAAACAATTTATCCTGATATAAAATATACAACTGTGAAACTACATATGTCTTTAAGATAATACAATACTGTGTGTTTACGACTGAACTTTGGCAACATTAGCAAATTACAGTTAATGAGATGCTAGGCTAGTTCACTATCATACCAAAGCGTAATGGAAAAATAGCAGAGATGGTTGTGTGATGTTAATCTAAAGCACGCCCACTGTGACAGTGAAAATGTGTGTGTGGTCTACACAGTGTTGAAGCAGACGTGCATTTATTGATCCATTGTCAAATAGAGGAGAAAATAGTCTGGTTTCTTTCTTCCTCCCTTTTCAGTTCTCCTCCATCTTCCACTGCTATCCCACTGTGTCTATTGATTGTAAATGAGGAAACTCTTGTGGCCATATGTGCTCATATTAACACTAGTGCTTGTATGTGCATTGTCCAACCTCAACCCTCTTCTCAAATTTATATTGCAGCATTTGTAAGTCTACTACTGCTCTGTGATATTGTTCTAGCAGTGATTTAGCTAATTACTGACACATAAGGCAGGTCACTGAGGGCATGCATAATGTATCACGTATCATGTGGTTATTTTCTGAGGTAAAGCATAGAAACTAAGATAGCCATGGTAAAATTGTTTACCTTTCAGTGACGTAAGGCTGGAGTACACTACATGACTTTTTAAATCTAGCACATAAAAAAAAGTTCAAAAATGTTTGACATCCTGCAGCTGGATTCATAGGCTGAAGCTAAAAAAGTTGTGTGATGCAGCAATGGCCGATGTATCGCCTGCGATAATGAACGCGATATTGCGTAGCTTGTCAGTGAACCACGGCTCTGTGTAGTAAATGGCGCTCCATTTGAAAGCAGGTGATGGAGATTTAATACTAATCACAGAACCGTCTTTACTGACAGCAGCTTAGATTGTGTTACCTAAAGTATAACAGAGATTTGTATATGTCCAGATATACGCAGCACTGTGTATAACTGCTATCTTTAGTATACACATGGTTTTAAACAATTTATCCTGATATAAAATATACAACTGTGAAACTACATATGTCTTTAAGATAATACAATACTGTGTGTTTACGACTGAACTTTGGCAACATTAGCAAATTACAGTTAATGAGATGCTAGGCTAGTTCACTATCATACCAAAGCGTAATGGAAAAATAGCAGAGATGGTTGTGTGATGTTAATCTAAAGCACGCCCACTGTGACAGTGAAAATGTGTGTGTGGTCTACACAGTGTTGAAGCAGACGTGCATTTATTGATCCATTGTCAAATAGAGGAGAAAATAGTCTGGTTTCTTTCTTCCTCCCTTTTCAGTTCTCCTCCATCTTCCACTGCTATCCCACTGTGTCTATTGATTGTAAATGAGGAAACTCTTGTGGCCATATGTGCTCATATTAACACTAGTGCTTGTATGTGCATTGTCCAACCTCAACCCTCTTCTCAAATTTATATTGCAGCATTTGTAAGTCTACTACTGCTCTGTGATATTGTTCTAGCAGTGATTTAGCTAATTACTGACACATAAGGCAGGTCACTGAGGGCATGCATAATGTATCACGTATCATGTGGTTATTTTCTGAGGTAAAGCATAGAAACTAAGATAGCCATGGTAAAATTGTTTACCTTTCAGTGACGTAAGGCTGGAGTACACTACATGACTTTTTAAATCTAGCACATAAAAAAAAGTTCAAAAATGTTTGACATCCTGCAGCTGGATTCATAGGCTGAAGCTAAAAAAGTTGTGTGATGCAGCAATGGCCGATGTATCGCCTGCGATAATGAACGCGATATTGCGTAGCTTGTCAGTGAACCACGGCTCTGTGTAGTAAATGGCGCTCCATTTGAAAGCAGGTGATGGAGATTTAATACTAATCACAGAACCGGCTTTACTGACGAGATGCGCATGAAAATCGCATTCGATTATTTGCACAGCCCTATTTCTTATATAGCAATGTTTGAGTTTTGAAGGTTTGGGTGAGTTGTGCTTCATCAGTGTTGTCATGAATTCATACTCCTTCTTGCCTCCCTGTAACTGCTACAGTTTCAGGCTTGTTGCAGGTTGAGTGAGATGGACCCTTTTTCTGTTAGTAAGCATTGTGACGTTTTTCTGTGGCCGCCCAGAAAACCGTTCTGGAGTGGAGCTTAGGTGGAGGCAGAAAGATTCCCCTGACCGCTTCACTAATGCTAGCTATGAAGTTTGTTAGCTTGTTTTTTTAACAATAACTGGAGAAAATCCGATTTTACCTGCATGTGTAAGGTCACTGACTGTCCGAGAACACGATTGTTATTTGAAAAGGAAAACTTTAACGGACAAAACCAGATTGGCCGACCCATCACTCAAAGGATGGACGATCTGACAGGATTCCCTCCGGTTGAGTGATTCACATATATAGAGAAACCTAAATTGACAAACTCACCTGTCTATCTAGTCATGAAGATGTATATATATTTCAATTTCAGCAACTATTTTTTACAGCTACATGATTGTGAACTGGGCCAAAATACAAAAAAAGTTAAACATTCAATGTGATGGATATATTATTTGAAGATGTATGTATCATGTAATGGCCATATAGTTATTTTAAAGTATATACCTCCTGTAAATGATGCAAGTTTACAGTGATATTACAGTAACTTTACATTACTTTACATACAATGCATTTAAAGTAAGATTATTCTTTCTTACCAGGTTCTTAAAAAGTCCAGCCACAATCAATTACAACAATGTATATACAATTACAGATGATTAAGCATATAAATTGTCAGTTTGTTGTAGGGCTGTGCAAATAATCGAATGCGATTTTCATGCGCATCTCGTCAGTAAAGCCGGTTCTGTGATTAGTAGTAAATCTCCAGCACGTGTGTTCAATGAATCGCCTGCAATATTGCGTAGCTTGTCAGTGAACTACGGCTCTGTGTAGTAAATGCCGCTCCATCTGAAAGCACGTGCTGGAGATTTACTACTAATCACAGAACCGGCTTTACTGACGAGATGCGCATGAAAATCGCATTCGATTATTTGCACAGCCCTAGTTTGTTGTTTTACTCACATGCACACAGACATTATTTCATACATGACATAGTCGTGAGATGCATAAGAAATCTTTAGACGTGTAACACAAACAATAATCCATAACAACAAAGGACAATATTGAACCTTTTCTGATAAGAAGTGTGCACTGCAAACGCAAGTGTTCAGGTATGCAATAAAATTTCAAATTGGAATCTGTACTCCGTCGATTCTGGCACCCAACAGTACAACAATATGATATTTTAAGCTCCTTATGTAGCCTGAATATGTGCTGGTTTGTATTGGCCGCCTCCAGTTTTCCCTTTGTTTTGACTCCAGCTAGCGCTGTGACGTAATTATGACGTCGGCCCTAAAAGGCTCTATACTCTTGTGTAAAAGAAAAGGTTGTATATAAGTATCATTCTTTTCAGAGCTCCATGCTATCAAGATGAAGGATTCTTTTTGAAGTCCCTTTGAATAGCATACCTCCAGCTCTGTTAATAATGGGTGGTGATTGCTGTTTCAATTGCAATTTCCCTTTCATTGGACACCTTTACTATGTGTCGAGTCAGAGATTCTGCCTCAGCCAGACAGATCATCGACTACCCCATGGACTCCCTGGGAGATTAGGGGTTAGGGCTGGGTAAAAATATCAATATCTCGATATTAATCGATTATCATTCTTAAATCCCAAGAATCGATTAGTCTAGCCTGTTTTCAGTTAATGGACGGAACATTGAAGGGCACTTCCCATCCAATATATGGCAATAAGCATTGTGCTTTGTTACTTTTAATATGAAACAAAGTCTCCGATTTCAAATTCTGTCCATTGTATTGCAGTATTCAAACAATAAATGCC
>NW_015630423.1:70458-80640 GCF_001515625.1 Sinocyclocheilus rhinocerous | reverse complement strand
GAACATTGAAGGGCACTTCCCATCCAATAAATCGCAATAAGCATTGTGCTTTGTTACTTTTAATATGAAACAAAGTCTCCGATTTCAAATTCTGTCCATTGTATTGCAGTATTCAAACAATAAATGCCGTTTTGGCGCTGTTTAATGTGGAGTGATAGATCACTGTAGCGCCTCAGTTCAACAGACTGAGCGAGGCGCACGTGAACTAATCATCTCCTCCACATTAATATCAGTTTCAGCACAAAATAAACATGACTAAACATCCGAAGGTAAGTTAAAAGAAAGAGTACAACTTTACAATCCGTATCCTGTCTCATGTAATCGCTCAATCAGTGTTTTAGCAACGCAAAGACGTCAATATAACGTCTTGTAAACAATGTCACATAACGTCACATTTACCTCATTAATCAGCTAGAAAAATAAACTAGGGAGGGGCATTTTGCTAAATATATGCACCATATAACATATTCATTATAAATTTTACTGTTCTTCAATGTTTAATTTGTTTGAATAAATCCATCAAATTTTTATGACAGCCACCATTATGTTTATATAAAAAAATTAATTGAAGTAGAAATATGTAATTGTAACTTTATTCTTTTAAAAACGTCATTAAGTGTAATTTTAACAAGTCAGTCAATTTTAACCTTCAATATTATAGCAATATAGTACCAACTGACTCATGTATATTTTACAGCATTAGTTGAGAGATTTTTGTTTCCTTGAGAAAATTTGGCATGTACTGTACCTGATATATATCCAAAATAATCGATATTGAATCGAATCGAATATCAAGCTTGTGAATCAGAATCAAATCGAATTGTGAAATGTGTCAAAACCCAGCCCTATTAGGGATAGACATATGAGTCCGCCTGGGTGACAGGCCAGGGTTTGGTAAAATAGTGAAATCTAGATGCCTGGCCATATCCACTTAAAGGAATCAAATCTTGTATATCTGATTCCAAGCCTTTTGAGCTCTGCCGTGGGACCAAGCTCCCTTCTGCTCGGTCCTTAGCAAGTAAGTATTTTGTGGCTCAGGCTTTTGGCTGAAGGGATAGTGTCACTGACAGCTACTGATGCGTCCAAGGGGCAACTCCGACAGTGACCCTGTGGAGTTGGTGCTTAGTGCTTGCCCCGAGTAATATGGCATGCACTCCCCTCATCATGCCAAAGTGGGTATTTCCGCATAGCGACCACTAGAAGATGCAGCGTGGGTTCCCTTGAAAGGGAACGTCTCAAGTTTACACATGTAACCATGGTTCACTGAGAGGGAATGAAATGTTCCTCTGGTGTCCTTTTATACCATGGTCGCACAGGTAGTGTTGTCATTGGCTGTCACCGGCCAATGTTATTGTCGTGTTTAGACATGTGCTTCAGACACCGGTCATGCTGGAGGCATTCCCCATAGCAACTGCTAGAGGACGCAACATCTCGTGCCATCTCAGGGAACCATAGATGGCAACAGGAGTTGAGTGAGTCAGCGGTAAAGACTTATTCAATGAGACTGAAATAGGGTTGTAAACAAGTTATTTTTACTTTCAACAACACCTTGTAAGATGTAGCCAACAAATGCATTGAGCAGTGATGTCATCGGAAATCACCTCAGCGGTGTCAGCAAATGGAAGGAGACCATTAGGAGACGAATAGGTAAGTTTCAAGAAGTTTATTCACAGGATTACCAGTAGATATGGGAGGCAGGCAAGCGGCAGGTAAGCAGTTCAAATGAAGATCAGTTCAATAGACGTAGCTTGAGACTAATAGTTCCTTGTCCCTTTTCTTTGCAGGAAACACCGATGACGATAATGACTGGAGAAATGCAAGTAAGTTGCTTGTAGTAACAACAACATGTAGGGGTTACCACCGACGAGACCACACAATAAGGGAGTGAAGGACGACTGCTTTTATACCGTAGGTGATGAGGTGAATGGTGGCAGGTGTGCTGATTGGGGATCAGCTGCAGGTGTGACGCAGGCGGGATGCTGGGAAATGGAGTCCTTAATGTGGTAAGGTAACTGAGCTGGTGACTGGCTGGCGATTGGGATTGTGACTGGGCTGGTGACCTTGTGACAAGCGGACATTCAAACTAATGTTTATTGTGAATATGAGATTGAGCTGAAGAATGAACACTGAATCAGATGCAGGTAATCACACTTAGGTGGTCATTATTGCAAATGAATATGAACTTGATGCATTAAAAAAATATATGCCTTTATGTGCATTGCACAACAGCTTTGAACATGGCTCATCAAATCCAGATTTGGAGTAGAAATCATCTGTTTTATAATATGAAACATCAATTAAAACATCTTTAAATGAATGCTAACCACACTGATGCAACCGTTCCACACTTCTTTTTTCAGAATAGTTACATAAGGTAACAAAAAGTAAACCAAGACATGTCATGCTGACCTGAAGCAATCATGTACTCTTGGAAAGGATTAGTTAACCTTTAATAGATTTCAAATACACAGATGAGACTGTAAATACAGACTGCTGTCACAGCTGTTGAAATGTTAACAGAGTTTGATTCATGACTCTATAAAAGGCCAAACATCTGCTGTGTGCCTGACGTCAAATAGCATCTCGCTACCAATCAAATATGCAATGCAAACATAATCATAAATCACTGTTTGATGTCAGACTCATCGCTCCCCTTTTCTGTGGGAAACTGAAAATGATGCAATATTGAAAATACTGCACACAAAAGGATCATGTGTGATTTTAACCTTTCGGTTAGTAGGTTAAAATCTGGTATGCATAATACTGCTGAGAATATGAGATAGATTTCCAAAAAACATTTGACTCATCTGCATACATCATTTCAGCATTGGAATCAGTGGTTTCCACATCTGTGATCTTAGACAATGCTACTTGTGCTGAATAAATTAAAAATAACATTTTTATATAATATTATTGCTAAAATAATACATTAAATCGCATTCTTTCATCTCAGTGAACTAATAGGAAATTGTCAAATACTAAATCTGTGGTATTTTGATATCTTGTAAATATTATATCAACATTTGCAGCGGTCGCTATGGGGAACGAGAATATCCAACAACAGTTTTAGAATTTGGAAAACTGTTATTTCTTAGTTTGATTTTTCAGATTAATCTAAAGGCCTCTGCATGGGATATGCTGTCATTTAGGATCAGGAGATATGACATTATGAAAATATGACATTTGCTTAATGTACATTACTGGACTTATTGTGAATGATCCACCTGAATTGTGCTATTTTCCTGCCCAAAATCCTGTTCCCTATCCTCCAAATAATCTGGTATACATGTTTCTATACTTTAAAAGTGGTTGTGGTTGTGTTCAGTGCATTTTACTCCTAGGTTGCATTGCCCAGAAACCCTAAACCAAACCCTAATCCTAAACCTAACCATATAGTAAGTACATGTAGTTAATTAATACTACTCAGTACTTAAATGTGTGATTACACTGTAACAAGGACACCTTAAAATAACCCCCCTGTCCCTAACCTTACCCGTATCCCACCTCAATAGCAGCAACAGTGCTTTTCAATACAATATGAACACAATATTGATGTAAGTACATACTAGTTAAGGCCACCTAATATAAAGTGGGACCACAATTCCATATAAAACAATAGTGAATTTACATGAAAATGTAACATCTAAATAATGCAATTTTATATTATTTATTTAAAAAAAATAAAAAGAACAGTTTCATGTCTGTGCTTGTATTGTTCAACTGTTGAGGTTGGTGTGGGATTAAAAAGTAATTAGTAACAAGTAATGCAATACTTTTTTAGAGAGTGTAATTAGTACAGTAATCTAATTACATTGTTAAATAAGTAATTAGCTAATTAATTACTTTTTAGAGTAACTTAACACTGCTGGTTATAAATATGGCTTGTTCTAAAACATGTATTATCACAGTACACTGGTTCATATACAGTAAAATAATTCAATAGCAAGCTTATTTTAAAAAAAATAACTAATTAATGTTAGCCATTTTTGAACGACGACAATATATATTTAATATTGCCAAATAAAAGCTTGCAGATGGATCCACACGTCTCACGTCTCGTCAGCCCCGTTACACAAAGTCTGAAAAGTATATTTGATTTATTTATTTATTTTTTTAAAGGCAGGCAGTCAGCTATATGTGAACATAGAGAAATGACCATGGGGTGTCAGCATGATATCAAAATGAACTTTATTTACATGTTCCTGCTCTTATTGTCAATCATTCATTAGTGTAAAAAATAAATTGTCCACATAAACTTTTATTAAAAATGTAATGACGTGCTCCCGCTCTGAAACAAATATCCCTCTCTTCATGAATCCCTCTTATTTATTTTCTCTCTTCCATTCTCCTGGCTCACATTTCACCATCCAACCAACTGCCAGTTAATAAAGTTTGTTTCATTCTGAAATGCATCACATTGCAGAAGAACAATGGTTTGTGAATGTCAGTTTGTTGGTTAGAGGTTTATAATTGTGTACAGTTGTGTTCTTGAGGTTGTGGGGGCTCACTAAGTGACAATAATGCCAAATGTGGTGATATTTGGTGGTGGTTGAGGATATTCCCCCCTTCTATGTAAAGCTATTTGAGTGCCCAGAATACGCTATATAAATGTAAGGAATTATTATTATATTTAGTACAATGCTTTTCATGCTAGCTGTAACTATAAAAAAGGCTAATGAATCACTGCATCCTAATAAAATTGCAATTACCATGCTTTAATTCCAGAGTTACAAATAACATACTTCCCATAATTTTCAGGTGTAAGGACATGAATGTTACTACATTTACAGTTTTTCTCACTCGCTTTATTACATTTTCTAATCATCCTTAACATTTGCTAACCAGTAAGTGAATCTGTGAAAACAATTTGTACAAACAGCAGAATACAATGGATTACTGTATCTTGCTCAAAATCCTTAGTTCATCTTTTAAAAGTATTTATGTCAACAAACATATCGGTGCCATCAAAAGGACCAGTCCTTCTGTCACTGTTCACAAACAAAATAATATTATAGTCATAATAGCCATGTTGTCGATATAACAATGTAATCTGTCAGGATTTCCTAATGTAAACTATGGCCAGAGCTGGGTAGTAACTGATTACATGTAATCTGGATTGCATAATCAAATTAAAAAAAATAAGTACTTGTATTTAGGTTAAATTAAATTGTAAAAGTTGTAGACTACAGTTACTTTTTTATTGATTACATATTATTCACGAAATAGCAGTAAATTATTTATAATTTATTGATTCTCCCCAATTCCATTTTTTTCCATCTTTTAAATGCTCCTTTCTAAAATACCACTTAAACACTCAGAAAGTCTTCCAATTTTGTGGACGTTCACACAAAGGCCAGTCACTAGTCAGGTGGCTACACAGCAATTGACCCCTTGTTTTTACAAAAATCATTTCAATTTTAAGGCGTGTTCAGGGCCGCTGCTGGCCAAATGGATGCCCTAGGCAGAATTGTATTGTTGTGCCCCCTCCTCCAAATATTATGGAAGTAAAAATAAATAAATAAATAAAAAATAGAACTTTAATAAAATATAAAAGTAAATAAATAAATTTTAATTAAACTGTATTATTTACAAAGTACAATTGTAGTTCTATAGCAAAAAACAAACAAACAAAAAAAACTAATACAAACTAAAATTACATATATTAAATAAAACATTTTTAAAGATTAAATATTATCAAAAAAAAAAAAAAATGATCCAGGGTCACACCTGGCTGGAGATAGATAAACATTCGGTTACACTTTATTTCGATAGTCCACTTTAGACATTCTATTAACTATAAGTAACTTTGTAACTACATGTCAACTACATGTCAACTAATTCTCAGAGTAGACTGTTAGGGTAGGTTTAGGGTTAGTAGAATGTTGACAAAAAAGTGTTAGAAGATATTAAGCAGACAGTCTACTAATACTCTACTAACTGCTAGCTGACATGTAGTTGCAACGTTACTTACTGTTAATAGAATGTCTAAAGTGGACTATCGAAATAAAGTGTTACCAACAGTTTTAACAAAAACAAAAAAACAGTTACCTCCTGTGGCTATGATTTTATTAATACAGTTGTGATTGATTTTATAGTCTCAAGCATTCAGAAATCACATAAAAGAAAATTAAGTAGTTTTACTACGATAAAACCATGTTTCCCTTTCAGTCGGTCACTCTCGACGTCACGTCGGTGACCGACGAATTGGGATCTCGCTTAGAGAGACCAATCTACTTCGAGTGTAAACTAAACGAGCCAATGCACATTGGCATGCGATTATTGCATCCAGCTGCCGCTGATCACAGCGTTGAGTATAAGTAGGCAGCCGGTGCAGCGTCTATTCAGCTTTTCGCTTCGGAGCAGAGCGATCACATCGTGGATGACCGACGAATTGGGATCTCGCTTAGAGGGACCAATCTACTTCGAGTGTAAACTAAACGAGCCAATGCACATTGGCATGCGATTATTGCATCCAGCTGCCGCTGATCACAGCGTGAGTATAAGTAGGCAGCAGATGCAGCGCATATTCAGCTTTTCGCTTCGGAGCCGAGCGATCACATCGTTCTGCTCCTGACTACTCTACTGAGAGAAGAAGACTGAATGAGTTCAGCGTGCTCTTTGGAGCTCTTGGTGTTGGCGGTACAGCGCTTCAGCGGTGGGGGTTTTCCCGTGTCGAGTGGGTTGCACACATCAGGCTGCACTACCCCCTGTTTGTGTTGCAGGTGGCCATCTCCCCTGTGCGCTTCAGCACGCAAAAAGAGCTTTTCCCCTAAAAGAGCATTCACGGGTGCGTCTTTTTAAAGACGACGTTGTGTGGCAAACTCGACGTTACGTCTTTGTAAAGACGATGTGGGTGTCTTGCTATAGACAAAGTATTCACCTGGCGTTTCTGGATGCGGTCGTTACCTGGCGCTGTGTGATGGTCACGATCGCTGCCTCACGTGCCTGGGCATTTAGCACGCTGAGGTGGCGTTTGTGGATGAGTCATGTTCTCATTTCTGGAAGATGATCATCTCGAAGTCACGGGCCAAGCACCGTTTCCTCAAAGGGGCGGAGCTCCGTTGCCTCTGCCTCAAACTAGTTCTTGTCATGGCGGCAGTCAGGCGGGGGCTACTTTAGGCAGTAGCACGGGCGATCTGAGGGTAACAGTGATGGCAAACCCTCCAGGGAACCAACCCTCGGGGGACCATTGCTCCTCTTGCACCAGTTTAGCTGCCAATGGAATGTGCTGGGCCCTCTACAAGGAGCGTGAGGAGGTGAGTCGGAGCTTTCTGGAGAGGAAGATTCGGCTGGGCTGCTGTCCTCCGGGACTGTAGGGAGAACCGTGCCTCCCCTCCCGGGTCTGTAGGTACTCGACTGGCCAGCGATGCTTATACGACCTGTGGAGAAGCTGCCTCCGCCTTACACGCTACGGCGTGTTTGCAAGAGGATAGGGCTCGAGTGGAGACCTCCACCGTGTCCCGAGCCCTCAAGGTTGGACGATTGGTTCTTCGGGGTGGTCCGTGCTGGTTCTCTGCGCCCAGAGCCATTCTTCCCGGAGGTGCATGAGGGGCTTACCAGGTTGTGGATGGCACCTTTTTCTGCCGGAAACCGACCTGCTAACTCCTCCTCCCTCACCACTCTCGACGGTGGTGCAGCTAGGGGGTATACGGGGGTCCCCCTGGTGGAGCGGTCAGTTCCGATGCAGTTGTGTCCTGATCCCGCCTCCACCCGGCAGGGCGAAAGCGTCACCTCTAGTTGTGTCTGGTCGACATGAGGGACGCCGACAAAGTTTGGTTCCTCAAGGTTCCTGTGTCCCAGACCGGCCTTTTCGGCGATGTAGTCGATACATGGCCCAGCAGTAGCAGGAGCAGAGTGAGGCGGTCCGATGTTGTGTCCACCCGTCCGTCGGCTGCAGCGCCCCAGCCTGCTCGTCGCCAAGGGCGGCCCCCTGCATCCACCCCCGCTCCCATGCCGCATCCGCAGCAGCCTCAAGCAAGCGGCGCCGTGGAGTTGGGCGTAGGCAAGCCGCCCCGCCCGTCCAGGCCCCTGTCAACCTGGCGGTGGGCGGAAGAGCAAGAGGCCTCGGGATGGGCGACCCAGAGAGAGAGGGATGCACCTCTCCCTTCCCCGGAGGAGGCTCATCCTCCTCTCTCGCCAGCAGGCAGCAGCGGGCGGTTCGAGAGCATTGTCAAAGGCCCTACTCACGCACCCTCTGCTAAACCGTGGAACCAGGTAAGTGTTGCACTGCACACTCAGACCCCTCTTCAGGTCCCTGCGTTCCAACTCGCTGCCCCACCGCGGGTACGTCTGTAGTCCCGCTGGTCCAGCTTGTGTGGTGTCTGGGTACCTGGCTACCCATCCCGTCTCGCTGGTTCCTGCGGACCATCAAACTCGGCTATGCGATTCAGTTCGCCCGGCGTCCCCCCAAGTTCAGCGGCATCCGCTTCACATCAGTGAAGGCGGCTGATGCTCCTGTCTTGTGTGCAGAGATCGCAGTCCTACTGGCAAAGGATGCGATAGAGCCGGTCCCTCCAGCGCTGGGGCTGCTTCATATGAGACCGCTTTAACACTGGCTCCACGGCAGAGTCCTGAGGTGGGCGTGGCTACGCGGCAGTCACCGGGTCCGAGTCACACCGGCCTGCCACCAAACCTTCACCCCGTGGTCAGACCTTGCGTTTCTCCGGGCAGGAGTGCCCCTGGAACAGGTCTCCAGGCATGCTGTGGTTCACACGGATGCCTCTACCACCGACTGGGGGGCCACGTTCGACGGGCTTGCAGTGTCTGGGTTTGGACGGGCCCCTAACTGCACTGTTCACATTCCTGGTCTGCACAACCGGGCAGCCGACGAGCTGTCACGAGCTGTGCTCCAGGGAGAGTGGAGACTCCATCCCCAGACGGTCCAGCTGATTTGGAGTCGTTTCGGAGTGTAGACCAGTTTGCCTCTCCAGAAACCTCTCACTGCCAGTTGTTCTGTTGACACCATAACTTCGGCGAGAGCACCGTCTACGAGACACGCTTACGCCTTGAAGTGGAACCTGTTCGTTGAATGGTGTTCTTCTCACCGAGCAGACCCCGGAAATGTCCGATCAGAGTCATGCTGTCTTAGGGGTTGGAGCAAAGGCTGTCTCCCTCCACCCTTAAAGTCTACGTGGCTGCGATTGCTGCCAACCACGACCCCGTGGAAGGGAAGTCGGTGGGGAAGCATGACCTGATCATCAGGTTCCTTAGGGGGGCGAGAAGGCTAAATACTCCACGGCCCCCCTCTATACCCTCTTGGGACCTGTCTCTAGTGCTCAGAGCACTACAGCAGGGCCCATTTGAGCCTTTGCAGACAGTCGAGCTGAAGTTTCTGTCAATTAAAACTCTGCTCCTGCTTGCATTGGCCTCCATCAAGAGGGTAGGGGACCAGCACGCATTTTCACATTCGTGCCTAGAGTTTGGGCTATGTGCACAAGGCTCCCACTACTCCCTTCAGGGATCAAGTGGTGTGCCTGCAAGCGTTGCCCTAGAGGAGGCAGACCCAGCCTTTGCTTTGCTTTGTCCCGTCCGAGCATTGAGATACTACGTAGACAGGACGCAAAGCTTCAGGACCTCAGGCCAGCTCTTTGTCTGTCGGAGGCCGGCAGAAGGGAATGCCGTCTCTAAGCAGAGGAGGTCGGCTTGCTAAAACCGCTCCAGAGAGTCCATATCGTAGACCCCGTCGAGTTCCTCCATCCCCTCGGCAGCCAGACGTGGTGGAGTGTCCGGCGCCAGGCCCTCACTCGATGAATCCGAATGAGATTTCATTAATAGAGGGCTGGGCTGGTCTTCTTGTGGTAAGCCCCGGCCTACGCCAAAAAGAAGGGACGCAGGTGGATTCCACAGGACACCGGAAGGGGCAGTATCCGTGGCATTTTGGTAGGGATCCCAATTTGTTGGTCACCGACGTGACATCGAGAGTGACCGACTGAAAGGGAACGTCTCGATTACATATGTAACCCTCGTTCCCTGAAGGAGGGAACGGAGACGTCACGTCCCGTCACCAAGGCTGCTGTTCCACAGCTGAACGGCCGGGTCACCGGCTCGTCTCTTTAGAGAAAACCTGAATATGCGCTGCACCGGCTGCCTACTTATACTCACGCTGTGATCAGCAGCAGCTGGATGCAATAATCGCATGCCAATGTGCATTGGCTCGTTTAGTTTACACTCGAAGTAGATTGG
>NW_015630423.1:29853-70422 GCF_001515625.1 Sinocyclocheilus rhinocerous | reverse complement strand
TGGCCAAAAATTAAAGATTAAGTGGATATTTGAATTAAATGTTTGGTCAATATTAAACAAGTATTTGATAGTCCTGTAAGAGTAACAACAGCATTTACCAGGCCTTTGGCACCCTTTGCAGGCATTTGTAAATTGTTTATTTATTTTGTATTACATTAGGCTATGTAACTTAACAGTGTTATTCAATGAAATATGATTATTATTAATTATAAACCAATCATTATTGCCTCATTGTTTTCATATAATGCATTGTAAAGGCTGTTGTTCGCTTAGGTCGGTTTTTATTATCACAAAAAAATATTAGGCTATCTGAATAGCCTACTTCTTTGTTAAAGGTACAATAGGAGATCTTGGAAAATGCTAACTTTAGCGTGTTTTCAGTTCCTCTGACACTGCTGCTCGTACTGATAGTGGCAAGTGACGTACTTTTTGTTGTACAGGCTTAACTTCTGAGTGGACCTTTACTTTGTGTATGAAGTCTTTAGCGCATCCAAACCCCTCTGAGGTTAATACAGAAGCCGGGCCATCTGTACATGTAGGCAGACTGCTTGGCAGCTGAAGCATTGCACAGTGAGTGACAGGTTCAATTAAGCGACCACCTTTAATTTCAATGTCTACTGCTTTACATATGTCACGTCCAATTAGAGGTGTTCCTGATTTAACTATGTTAAACTCACCAACAACTGTTTTTCCATAGTATGTCACATTCAATGTCAAGGAGCCACAAACAGGTATTCTGTCCCTTGAATAGTTCAGAAGCTGCACTTTGGGTGGAGACAAGGCACATGAACTGAAGTGTTCTTTGTAAATGTTCTGAGGCAGAATTGATGCACCTGAGCCTCTACCTACCATCATATTAATGGTGCAAGACTGTGCAGGGAGTATGGATGTAGCTACAGTAAAAGTGCCCATTGGAGCTCCATCATCTGTATTACAGTCATTCACACTGAGGACCGTCACTTCAGGTAGGCTTACTTCATTAACTGACTTTGGTGATGACTTGCACACTTTAGAGAAATGCCTGATTTTTCCGCATGTTCTACATTTGCAGTCTTTGGCAGGGCAGGACTTGTCATTTGCAAGGTAATTCACAGAACCACAGCGGTAACACTGCTGTTGACCCTTTATGCGTCTATCCTCTCTCGACTTACTCTTTTGTTTACTTTTCTGGATCCGCATGTTAGTTTGTTTTTGAATCGCTGATACATGTTTCGATTCCCCTTCAGCAATGACTTTGGCATCTGCAACCGCTGCTTCAATTTGTCTTGCAATAGTAAGCGTCTTTTCAAGGGTTAAATCTGGCTCTAATAACAGTCTTTCACGAATTCGGGGCATGCACGTTTTTTCCACAATCTGATCGCGGACCATTTCATGCTCCATATTGCCAAAAGCACATGTTTTTACCAGTTCACGAAGCGCTGCAACGTAATGGTCTGTAGACTCACCCACGGCTTGAGCGCGTTGCCTGAAGCAATATCTCTCGGAAACAACATTCAGTTTAGGGGAGAAGAACTTGTAAAGTGCTTGTAAAGATCCATCATATGTATCAGCGGTAAGAGGCAAAGTATTGTAGATTCGTTGTCCTTCTGTTCCCAAACAGTGTATTAGTAGTGCTCTCTTCCTCTCGGCGGAAAACTCCTCGCCACCAATAGCAAGCAGGTAGTTCTGAGTGAGAAAAGCAGAGACTTGGTTGAACACAACTCGTTCAAGTGTTTTTACAATGAAAGGTAGACGGGAAACCGGTCTGTAGTTCTCTAAAAGAGATTGGTTAAGGGTGGGTTTCGCCAGTAGTGGGGTTATACGAGCCTGTCTAAATGTTGAGGGAAAAACACCAGTGTGAAGGGATATGTTAATGATGTGAGTGAGTGCAGGTACAACTACAGGAGAAATGGCTTGAAGGAGATGAGATGGAATAGGATCAAGCGGACAAGTAGTAGGATGATTAGAAAGGATGAGTTTGGAGACTTCTGCCTCAGAGAGTGAAGAGAAGGATGTGAATGAGTGTATGTTTATTTGATTGATTTATTTATTTGATTTGATTTACCTGTATGCATTATTTGATTGCATATATGCTCTGTCCACAAATGTTTGAATGACTGAGGACACAGATGTTCTCCCAGCATTGAGCTCTACCTTTTGACTCACCCCAGCCATTGTAAGGTCATAATTGAGAACATGGTCCACAATCAGGACCCTTATTTCATCAGAAATGTGCCTACGTCCTTGGCCTTTTCCTCTGTTTTGCCTCACAACCCTTCCACCTCGCCTCCTTACGCTTTGTCCTCCCGGATGTTGACCCTGTTCGTTTCTTTTTTGTTCTCCTGTTGTCAGAAATTATGCTCTGTCAATATATGTTTTCCAAATGAAGCCTCATGACATGCATGTCTGAGCTATTTTAGAGAACTGGTTGATCATTGGTTGAACTAATGCTTTACATTTCCCCTTCATTAGTGAAATTCAATATTTACTTGTGCAGTTCATCAATTCAGGACACATTTACAAAGAAAAAAAAAAGCCTAGTAGAAATTAATAGAGTACATGCTTGACAAATTTTGACTAGTTGGACCGTTTTGTATTTAATGATTTAAGCAGTGAATTAATGCCTAGATGTTTTGGGGGTAAGACTTTTTAACAGAGAACCAGTTTTGTTCAACATGACATAAGCAGTTGATAATGTTGGAAACAGCAGACAATTGTACATAATCAGTTGCATGAATGTACTAAAGCACTGGCAATTTGTTCAAAAGAACAAGAAATTGCTTTTATGATGTGCACAAGCGACTAGATGATGTGGAAGTTGAACAAGTAGTTTTGAGAATTTCAGTTGTCATCTGAGAAATGTACCAAAGTGACTGAGAAAAATTGTAATTGTGTTATGTTACCAGGTTTGCCTGAAAGATCAGTTCTTGATTACATAGTGTTATGTTTCTTAGCTCAATTTCCATTAACTTTAATTCATGATTGTAAAATACTTAATGACACCCGAGCCGCTTCTTCAAATGAATGAGTGTTAACAACAGGCCGTCTGTTGAGAGTCGTAATGGAGTGCCCATTCATTACAGAGAGAGACTGCAAACGCAGGACGGCGGCCCATATCTGTCACGCTTTAAACACTAACTGAAGCATTGCAGCATTACAATAGCCTAGATCAACAGCACAGAGCAAACATACATTTGCTCTCATAAACACACAATGCCAAAATGCCTCTGACACTCAGTCACATTATGAAACCATTATGTATGCAAGTTTATTATCAACAGGGAGATTTGAAAAAAGGTTAAAGTCGGCATGATGCAATCAAAAGTGACGCTATTTATTTTCTTGATTATTACTGGTTTTATTGTGAGCGATTCACTGGTGCATTAGTAATCGTTAATCAAAATAGCATAATTTGGTCTCCCTGTGATATGATTCATGTGACATTGCTCACATTAGCAAAATTATGGCAAAATGGTCCATTGTTGTTGATCCCTTGTCTGTTTACTATAATGAACTCGAACTGGTTTGCAAAATCAGAGTGGGTAAATATTTTACCTTCACATGAAATATATGATATATATCCTATTCAAAAGACTGGATTCCATTCATGTAAATTCACAAATCAACTGTAAATTTGACCAAAACTTTTTTGAAGTTTGTGATGCTGCGCCACAGTTGAGCCAGTTCTCTTACGCAATGGCCTCTTTTCATAGTCAAAAATCGATGGAAAAAAAATAAGTTCTGTAAGAAAGCCAGTTTACTCAATATGTTAGTAAAGTCAACTTATTTCAGGCAGTTTAAAGTTGATATGAAACTATGTTAACAATTAACTAGGGGAAAGTATAGACTATGAACTAAAGTAATTTGTTCTGAATTTTAGGATTACATTCTGATTTCTTTCTAAATCCATTTGCGCTCATCTGTTTAATTTTCATAAAATTCATATCCCTGATATATTTGGCTATTTGTCCATTTTTAAGCTAATACTGTAGGATCAGTTCTGGTTTTATTTGGACATTTCAGTATTGATCATGTGATGTGAAACCAGAGAAGTGCTTGTATTGGCGGTTGTGTTTCATTTCTCTCTGAACCTCACTTCAAAATCAATTCATGTTTATTTAGGGTATGTTTATTTGTATAGCGCCTTTTACGATACAAATCGTTGCAAAGCAGCTGTACAATATATGCTTCTACAGTATATTTAGTAGTAGCTTAGTGGTGACCATGTCAGTAAATGTACATATGGCAGAAACGTACGGTAAAATCAATTAAAGACGTAATCAGACAGACTATGAACACTATTAACAGCAATTATTATATGTTGCAATCAAACTTATAGCAAAATTTGGTAGTTCTATATGTTGTTTCAGGGTTGGCATCATCTGAGGTCCTCTGAGGGGTTTGCATCATCTCTTCTCAGGTGTTCTGGATCCAGACTGAAGCATTATTTGAATGCTTGGCCAAAGAGATGTATTTAATCTAGATTGCAGACACAACTTTTTCTAAAATTTTAGACATAAAAGGAAGATTTGAAATAGGTCTGTAATTTGCCAGTTCACTAGGATCTAGTTGTGGTTTCTTAATAAGAGGCTTAATAACCATCAGCTTGAATGGTTTTGGGACGTGACCTAGAGATAACGACGAGTTAATAATATTGAGAAGCGGTTCTTCTGCTACAGGTAACAACTCTTTCAGTAATTTCGTGGGTACAGGATCTAATAAATCAAATCCAAAATTGTGCAATTTATCAATTATCCAAATTGCATGCCTGAAGAAACAGACAAAGACGCATGTTTGTTTGGACAGGGTGTTGTGTTCTTTACTAAGTCTCCATTGTTTCTAGCTTGAGTCAACACTGCATGAACAAACCCAATGTACACCAAACACTGTACAACACTGTGCAACGAAACATTAAAACACACAATATCATGTCACGACAGGGTATCAGATTCACATCATGCATGCAGACACAGCACACTTATATCAAACATGGTGAGGAAGTGAATTTAAACGGCCACTCTACGGACTTTATGTCAAACCTGTTACGCTGTCTACATCGATGCTGTATGACCTCAGTTAATTAGTTTGTTTAGTTAGTTAAACTTACTGATCCTCCTGAACACTATACAGACTGTTAGGTCATTCTCAGAAAGAAAAAAAAACCTAGTTTGTGTGATAAATGTGATCCTATAACAGGATATTGAATGTATTAATATTATTTCTTAGATTTACCTATTTAGAGCAAACAAAATGTATATGCATTTGAACGATCCCATTCAATACTGTTAGTTTAAAAGAATAAATTCAAATGTTTTGCTTTTATTCAAATTAAAATATCATCTATGCAGTTTTCTAAAATGCTTTGTGTTTTCTGAGAATATTTTCTGATTTGTCTTTGTTTTTTACAAAAAAATATTACTAAGAATTTTATTAATATTACAACACTAATAATATTAATATTATTAGCATAGCTAGTCAAGCTAAGGAAATAATGTTCTTTTTAGCAGCATCATATGACCCCTTTAAGCATATTGCACTTCAACCCTGAAACATTTTCTTTGTAACAGCGTTGAAACGAAATAATAATTGTGTGGGTTATTACTTTTTTCCTCAATGTAATGTATGATTTATTTCAAGGCACAACAAACCTGAGCAATACTACCAGAATATATTTAGTTATTTATTGAAATTATAAATAAATTACAAATGTACTGTGATTAGGTTCAACCCAGGTGAAAAAAAGTACACTTCCATAATGTACTTAAAGTGCTTTATTTTTGCTCATGAATTTTGTACTTAATATAGTAAAAATTATTCTTTAGTACTTCTTAAGATAAACTTAAGATCATCTAAGTGTACTCAACTGTGCTATTTTGGAAATCGCGGGGCATAGAGGAAAAACAATAATGTACAGTATGTGGAAAATAATGTGTTTTTTGAACCTTAAACCGCATAAACACATTTCATTACACCAAAATAATGTTCTTTTTAGCAACATCATATGACCCCTTTAACATACTATCTCTGTATTCAAAAAATGTATTTAGTCACCACTTGTAGTAGTACTACTTGAGTGTACTAGTGTATGAAAGATGGTTCAAGTGTACTACAAGTGGCAACTAAATACATTTTTTAAATGCAGAGATAGTATGTTAAAAGTGCATTTTAGTCCATATTCATGGTTTCCCAAAATAAAACAGTTGAGTACACTTAGATGATCTTAAGTTTATCTTAAAATTTACTTTTTTTTCACCTGGGAAATAAAGTACGACTTTATGGTTAGCCTTAGGGCTAGTAAACAATAAATAACTAATAACAATTTAACAAAATAATAACTAAATAACAATTTGGGTCTAAGGTGGGAAAATATGATTTCTTTAAGGTTCCATAGTAAAATTTTCAAATGAAATGAAATTAAAATGTATTTTCTTGCAATGTTTCCTGAGAATGACCTTAGTAAAGCATATAATGAAACTGTCCGTTTTTTTGGTATCCATGTTTTATAACAGACCAATGTACTATAGCGGCAGCAGTTTTAGCTGCAGATAGCTTCAAACAGAGTATATAAATGTTTACAATAATCATACACCGTACCGTACTGTATGTATTTTAAAGACAGATATCCATGTTTTTGAATGAAACATTTAGGGTGATATCAGTAGCTTTGAAAGCAGGTATGAAAGCAGACATGCATTGTGTTTAGGATAGTTTAAACTGTATACATCAGCTGATTTGGAAACATACTGTATGGTCAAATGTATTTACACTATACAGAAGTCTTTCCTCTAACACCGTATACTAACAGACATGACATGCTAAAGAATCTAGAGATAAAAGCCATCTCTTCCACGTAAAATTTTGTTCTAATCAAGCTGATCGCCTGGTTTCTATTTTAGTGGCTGGGGCGCCCCGCCCACAGTGCAATCTTATTGGTCCAATCTCATGTACAGACACAGCTATGTGTTAAAATCGCACCTGGTTATGATGCAATCTTACTGTCATTTATTTTTATTATTTACATTAAATTATTACAGTTAAATTAAATTAGCTATTCTTGCATACCTCTATGAAATAAGTGAAATTAAATGTTTAAATTTTCAACAATAATGCACTCTTCCAAAAACTACACCCAAAAAATATTTTGGTACTATATCTAGTATGAGTTAACACCAAATAGTCTTTTAACATCTGAAGGTAACACCTGTTACCTGGTATCCGTTTAATACGTTTATCTTAAACTTTGTTTCTCACTTTTTTATGTTGAATTAGTGCTCAATTGTTTTAAATTGTACATGTCATCTAATTTGCTGAAAAATGAATTAACAAAAATTAATAAGCTGTTTAATAACTTCTGTGCAAATGTTTCTTCGTGAGTTAATGCAATTGCCTTCACTGTTTGATGCTTTAACTGCTTCCTTCAGATTATGAAAACAAACCAAGCTGTATGAATATTTAATGAGACATACTAAACAGCTGTAACATTCCAGCACATATTGTGTCACACGGTACACCCTTGGCACTGCAGTTTGTGTTTGCATAAAAGTGTGACGGCTTTAGAAGGACGTTAACCTTTAAAGCGTTAAAGTGATATATGCTAAGTCTTTTCCACCCCATATCTTGGTTGCATGTCGTTATTAACTTTTAATATATCCAATATATTAATATATCACTGAGCAAGTTGGTGGTCAACTTCATCTTCTTATAGTTCATGATGTTCTATGCTTGGTGATTATTGGTACACTTGTGGTATGTGCCAGTTCCCCAAATGGACATTGGTTGTTTTTTGTCTTTACATTCTGTTCATTTGTCAACTTTGCTTCACATCTTTGCTAAAATAATTCTGTGGTTTACTTGCACGAAAGAGCCTGTTTAGTGATGAGCATTAGTTCACATGTTTACAAAATATTTCCCCTCCATCGCCAATGGAGAGGAAACAGGTCCTTTGACATCCATGCTTTTATATTTGGTTCTTAGTACCACTAGATACATTCAGGCAGTCTTTTCAGGCTTCTAGGTCTCATCGTCTTGTTATATCTCATTGCACGCCATCATAAGTGCATCGTTGCTCATCAAGGCCTCACTGGGGGAGGCTGCAGTAGATCTTAGTCTGGATGCTGGAGCTGTGCATCTGGGCATCTCCAGCCTCCATGGGGAAGGACAGGGAGTTTTGAGCTGTGGTCTTCACTGAGTCTCTGGGGAAGCAGCAGCGGAAGAATGCCCGGATGTGGTGGAAGACCGCCTTACGGAAGATGATGAAGATCCAGGGGTCCAAGATGGGGTTAAATGCAGAGAAGCGGAAAGCCATTAGGTTCTGCTGATCATTCCCAACCGGGCTAATAGCGTTCACAAAGCCACAGATCTGAGGAGGAGAGAGAGAGCATTTAGAACAGTGGGAGATAAACAAGACCATTGCCAACTATCATGTATTGCAACGGAATTGTGTTACGTATCGGGAAGCAGTTTGTCCCGGATTTTAGTGCCTTACACCCAAACAGCTGCAAACACTTTAGTATTTTTTGCAAGTTGAACAGTTTTGCAATTGTCAAAGATTAAAATAACAGATCAGAATGGACAATAAATTATAAAAGTTGGACTTGTAAAATCTGATGTTCGCAAGTCTCTGAAGCCTCACGTCTTATTTTTTGTGACGAGTCCAAATGAAGCATCACATCTGTTCCCAGTCACAATTCTTTAGTATTAGAATTTGCAAAGTAGACGCCAATCTGATGTGTCTAACAGTGTTTGACACTTCAGTATGACATTAAAATTATTTAATTCTATTTCAGATGGCATATGTGGTATAATGTGGAAATGGATTGTCCCTAATTGTCCTCTGCTGAAGCTGGCAAAAGTCTCAGACTACCGTAGTCTACAAGTATTTTGAATCCAGACACAACACAATAACTATATATTTCATGTATAACAATAACAACCACATGATTTCAAGAAGTAGATGTAGAAAACATATTCTTCTGTTTTTTTTTTTGTAGTATGGTTTGTAGTATTTTCTGGAACAAAGTACACGATTTCAAGACAAAACAAGTTTTCACTGAAACCACGAGGAATGGCACAACATCCTCGCAGAAACTCCTTTTTTGAATGACTGTGTTATTATCAGTTCCACATTTCCTGCAATAAATATTCAGCAGATTTGTTTTGTGATTAAGGCTGTTCTGGACAAACACGTCTGCAGGCATAGGTCGCGAGTGTTTGGACTAAATCTCACAATCCAACACTACTGCTGTAGATGAGAGGAAACACAGCAGATGTGGGGCGTCCCATTTCACTGTTTTCCCACCATTTCACCAGCTCTGATTTTAATTGTTGCGTAGGATGTATAAAGATCATCTATCAAATGCTAAACAGCAGTCGTCAAACTTTCGGTACAAAAGCTGTTTTGTACATTTCCAGTGCACGAAAATGAGCCATTTCCTCAAATCTGACATGTGTTCTTCAAGAGAGGAAATCAAGGCATGTTTCAAATTCCAGACATCTCATTCCTTAATCAAATTTACATTAGATTTCACATCCAACCAAATTAAATACGCCTTTGCTTCAAATGTAACATCCATGACACTGAAAATGAAAAAGAGAGTCGCTGTTAAATCAGATTACCCTAAATATAATGGATACCCCTCACATACTGTGTATGCACTTTCATTATGGAAATGCCATGAATAGATTTTTCATCATTATACTGAAAGCAGAACAACATCTGCTGATACCAGTACTGGCAGTTTGATGGTTTTGTATGGAGTCAATATAATGCCACTTATATATGCAAAATAATAAAGTTTTGCAAAAGAAAATAAAGTTTTGCAAACGAAAATGAAAGTATTGAGAAAAAATAAATGTGTTTTTTGCAAACAAAAATTGCAAAATCATTGCTTTTGTGCTGTTTCATTTATATTTTGCAATTCTTTATTTTTGTTTGCAAAACTTCTTTTTTTCTCGCAATACTTCATTTTCTTTTGCAAAACTTTATTTTCTTTTGCAAACTCCATAGTTTTGCCTTTTTTCTGCCACCTTGTTTCAAAAACATTGCCTTTGGACTGACAGGACATAGTCGACTGATTATCTGACATAATCTGCAAATGTCCAATAGAACAAATTATTACTATTATAGGATAGCAACAATGTTAAGCCAATAAAATAGAATTTTAAACACAAGCGTCAACCATCAATGCCAGGAAAATCATGTTTAGACGCTCTAAATGGTCGTTAGCCTTCTGAACATTTTGTTGCTCTTTTCTTGCCAAGAGATTGATAGCAAATGATATCTTGGCAGTTAATTTGATTTCCCATATGTGGCTTTGGTGCTGATAAAATATCAAGATTAGAGACGGTAAAGTATCAGCTAATATTTAAGGTCCAGATGCTGCCTTACTCTTACTGAGACAACATCTTGCTTCAGAGCTTTAATATACAGCCAGATGAGACTAAATCTCCTAAAGTTGGCAGCTTTGTGTGAAAAACTGGATGCATTTTGTTGGGGCAATCTTGCACTGATTGTTTTTTTTCTTTCAGGTAACACCTGTGACTTCTCATACCACACTTATCCCTGGGTTAAGACCTTTGTTTAACCCCGAGTAAAAAAGGGTCTTAAAGTTATAAAAACAACAACAAAAAACGTAAATCTATCTATCTATCTATCTATCTATCTATCTGTTACTGTAGTTACTTTTTATGGAAAGTAATTACGTTACTTTTGCATAATTTTTTTTCACCTGGGCTGGACTTGGTTATTTGTTTTTTTAATAACAAAAACCAAAAAGTTACATTTTTGGGAACTGTAAAGGCCCTTTCACACCTAAATTTAAATGAATAAACTTCAGGATGAAGGAAGTGCTTCTGCACCTCACTCTCAATTTCTCTCAACATGGGGTCAGTCAATAAATGGAAAAAACAAATTAACTTGTGTTACTTATTTGAAAAATAACTCAGATATTTTGTTGTACATTTAAAAGTAATGCATTACTAGTTACTTGAAAAAAGTAATCTGATTATGTAACTAGCATTACAATATGGCGTTTTCGGCCATAACATGAAAATAATTATTCAGTATCTTCAGAGCTTTAATATACAGCCAGATGAGACTAAATCTCCTAAAGTTGGCAGCTTTGTGTGAAAAACTGGATGCATTTTGTTGGGGCAATCTTGCACTGATTGTTTTTTTTCTTTCAGGTAACACCTGTGACTTCTCATACCACACTTATCCCTGGGTTAAGACCTTTGTTTAACCCCGAGTAAAAAAGGGTCTTAAAGTTATAAAAACAACAACAAAAAACGTAAATCTATCTATCTATCTATCTATCTATCTATCTGTTACTGTAGTTACTTTTTATGGAAAGTAATTACGTTACTTTTGCATAATTTTTTTTCACCTGGGCTGGACTTGGTTATTTGTTTTTTTAATAACAAAAACAAAAAAGTTACATTTTTGGGAACTGTAAAGGCCCTTTCACACCTAAATTTAAATGAATAAACTTCAGGATGAAGGAAGTGCTTCTGCACCTCACTCTCAATTTCTCTCAACATGGGGTCAGTCAATAAATGGAAAAAAAACTAATTAACTTGTGTTACTTATTTGAAAAATAACTCAGATATTTTGTTGTAAATTTAAAAGTAATGCATTACTAGTTACTTGAAAAAAGTAATCTGATTATGTAACTAGCATTACAATATGGCGTTTTCGGCCATAACATGAAAATAATTATTCAGTATCGTTTTAATATCGGTGCATCCCTACTTTCATAATGATATTGGGTTTATCAATTCAAGTGTAAAAAGCCCTAAATTCTTAACAGACATCATATCCGAACCCAGATATATAAGACAAACAGATCTGGGAAGACCTGCACAGTTTCTCTTCTGGCAAGAACTGCTACTGTTCTTTGTGTTTGGAAGAAATCTTCATCACGGTCTACAGCTGCAGCGCTGTGATGATGTCATCGTTTATATTCCATCATCACAGATGCATTGAGACTCAACACTGACACCTGATATGTGTCCTGGATGCTGAGGGAGCCAAAAATCCTTGATAGATCAGCACATCGGCTGCTCTTTGTGCCGTTTCATCCGACGATTATGGTATAAAACATATTAGTAAGCCATGAGTGATGCTAATGACCCTGTCACTGATGTGTCAAACAATTCACGGTAGGTTTTCACGTCTTGGGGCGCATAAATTGCCACCCGGTACCACCAGCTCTGGTTGTCATCACTCGTCAGCATCACTCGTTGTCAAAACACCACAGCAAACACACCCCGCAACATTCCCCTACATGTCCTTAGGACCTCATATGGTCCTCCAGCACTGTGATACTCGCTCCGGTAGGTCGCAAATCATGCCGTGGACTATGCTATTGAAGTGTCTTTCCTATTGGATTTACCATCCAAACTTTTCACACATACAGTGGCATTTGCGGTAGGTCGCAAATCATGCCGTGGACTATGCTATTGAAGTGTCTGTCCTATTGGATTTACCATCCAAACTTTTCACACATACAGTGGCATTTATGTTTGTGAGAATGCAAGTTGCTCTCCAAAGGTAATTTATTTGGAGAAAAGTGTGGCCGGGAGCATGCAAATTATGTGACCAGTAGTGGTTAATTTGTTTAGAAGAACTTCACATGAACTGCATCCCAAAACAAACAACACAATTGACTCAGGTCTGCATCACTACCATTCAAATGTCTGGGGTTAAGGCGGGCGTACACGGTGCGATTTTTGCTGTCGTACGAGCTCGCAGGTGATTTTTTTCTCTCGGGAGAAAATCGCAGATGCTCGCATGGTCGCGGCTCGTACCGTGTGAGAAGAATTACGGGCCGATCCGAGACGTTTCGAGCACCTCCCGTCCTCCCGATAATTTTCAAACATGTCAAAAAAAATCGGATGCTGTCGGTTTAAATTCGTGGCGTATGTGCGGTTGAACGAGACGATTTGGCGATCCATCTGAAGTTGACCAATCAGAAGATGACAAAAACCATATAGTCTATAATAATTTTAGTTTAATTATACAGTTCTATTTTTTATTTGTTATTCCGAATGTGCCAAATTTCCCGTTCAGCTTTATGAATGAATATGCCTGTTGTAATTCCGGCAAAACGAGCAGAAATTCAGAAATGGCATACTCCCATGAGTTCTTTATGAAGAACAGAAAGTCCATGCTTTTCTCTGCTTTTCAGCCATTCTCTTTGCCACGTCCTTTGTCTTGGTTTTTTATTTTTTTTGGACGTCACAAGAAAACCACAAAGAAAACTATTTCATCCTCAGAATCCATATCTTTATGAATGGCGCGAAACATAATGCTTACGTCAGAGTTTGTAAAATCGTAGTAAATTCGTGTCGTGTGTGACTGCCTCCGTACGATTTTCGGATAAACTCAATCGTGACATGTTCCAGAGCTCACGACGTTCCGACCTTCAGAATCGCACCGTGTACGGCCGCCTTTAGTTAGATTTTTTTAATGTTTTAGGAATAAGTCTGTTAGGCTTACCAAGGCTGCATTTATTTGTTATACAATTAAGTAATATTGTGAAATATTATTTAACCTTCTGGAGCTGATCACATGGCAGTCAAAAATGTCCAATTTTATTTTATTATATTTTATTTCAATTAAATGAATACTATATGTAGGTTCGATAATGTTTTATTTAATATTTAGTTTATGGTACTAAATTATATTTATGGAATAGTTATCATCCATTTATTATTGTTGATCCAATTATTACTGAAAAAAAACCTGAACATTTTAATGAAAGTCCAAATTTGAGGTTGATATCTTTAAAAATGAGCGTTCAGTAAGACTTTGATTGGGTGCAGCCAAATATTCTGGTCAATAACTTGTGCTCCAAAGAAAGTTATACATATGGCATGGAAGTGAGTAAATGATGACAGAATTTTCATATTTTGGTGAACTATTCATAAAAACCCTGAGGACAAAGATCACTTACATGAGAGAATCCAATATTAGGAAATACAGTCCTCTCTCAGACTCATTAGGTTAACAGCTGCAACATTTTACTCTTCCACAGCATTACAGTATTTATTTATTTATCGGCTACTTAAGTTTCAGGCATTTGCCGTGCAAATTTAGAAAGGACAAAACGTGGCAGCATCAGATCTTTTTATCAGTGCGTAAAACAACTGAAGTGCACAGACTGTAAAGAAAGAATCATTTCCCACAAGCAGTTTATTAAAAAGATCAGATCATTTTAAACACCGTAGTCTGACCTCATTTAAACAGTTCTCAAGACAGAAATGAATCCGCTCGTTTCACTGAAACAACCCAAGAAACATAAAAACTCCCACAAGTGATTATTTCCTGTTTTCATATAATTATGACCTACTTTAAAACTACATGGCTTGTCTTTCACCTATGGACTTGTGAACTTGCAGTCCTTTTGAGGTGTCAGCATTTCACAAGTGCAAATGAGCAGTTCTGAAAGTCTGAGCATTGCTAGAGCAGACTTATCTTGACAAATTAACTATACATTTCCCTAAAACTGAGAGTTAGAATGCTTTGCCAAGATAACCCTAAAATGCATGAATTCCTCAGGGTTTTTACCACTCCATATATAAACACAGTGGTGATGGAGTTCTCCATCACCACTTCCAGAGTCATCCATCAACCCGCCCAGCTCTGAGGAGTGTTTTTCCATCACTCGCATTAGATATCATCATTTCCCTCCACTCTCTTCTGCAAGGGCGTGTACTTTCCCTTGTACTCTCTGAGTCATTAAAAATGTGTCGATAGCAAACCTGACAACACAATGAAAAACAGGTATGCCATGCTTTCAGAAAATGTAGAGTGATGGACACAATTTAATAAATGCATATAATATATACATCATTATTGCATATACAGTTTGAGGAATTTAAATAATGTCATAAATTCTTCTCATATTTGGGACAGAGGATCACCAGGGATCCACAAAGGGGTGTTTGGGGGGCTGCTGAAAATTTGAGACAAAAAAAACTTATTTTTAAACTTAAAATGTATTTATTTTTAGGGCTGTCAAAGTTATCGTGTCAACTTAAGAAATTAATATAAAAAAGCGTATATAAATTATATAATATTATGCTGTATACATATGTTTAATGCAATAATTGTATTTATTATTTAACATTTTACTTCAATATTATTACTTTTTTTCTGCTTTTCTGCTATTCCATGAATAGGTCGAATGCTATACATCTAATATCATTCTCATAGTGAGTAGAACGAAAGCATGCTGTCAACTTAAGTAAATATTTCCAGGTAATATAATTTTTCTTTAAATATTCATTTATCTATGTATTTATTAAAAAAAAATTTCACACATGAAAATGTATTAATGAAAATATAGAGATATAGAGATTTAGGAAGGGGGTCCTTTGCATGGGATCATCACAAAGAAATAAATAAATAAAAACTTTGTAATTATTATTTGGTGACAATATTAAGGCCGCGGCTATTTGCACTAAGTGTAAATAGTGATAGAAGCTATTTACACTAAGTGCAAATAGCAATAGATGCTATTTACACAGTAAAAATAGCGATGCTATTTACACTGTTAAAATAGCAGGATTTTCTGCTATTTATACTACTTATTGCAAATTGTGGCAATTATCTGCACCTCAGTATTGTAGTCCATTATAAAACAGTATGCATTAATAATGTATTCAGTGTAAATGTTAATTTTAATCCAAATTATTAAATGGATGCCACCATATTTCGACAAAAAAAGCCCTCCCTACACCTACCCTAACCCTACCCGATACTTTATTTTCAACTTTTCGAGTATGCCTTTCTGACGTGAAATTAGATTTAAAAAGGGAGGAAAAAAGTTTGGCAAAAGGCGGATTCGAACTCGGATCGATGGTGTCCAAACCAAGGCCTGCATGCCAAAGTTGGCCCATGATGACCTTTCTTTTGACCCGCCATGCCAAATTTTCATTTCTAATTTATCTTTTGTCTTAACATTTTTTTGTTTTGTTTTTCATTTGAAATATTGAGAATTCTAATAATAATAATAGAGTTGGATATAATGCAACATCTACTTTCGGCCCCCAGCCATCAATCAAGTTTGATTTTTGGCCCTTGAGCCCCTCTGCCTCGATGTTCAAAGACAGCACAAAGGTGACTGCACATGTTTTGCTTCAGTATTACATCTATTCCTGAAAAGCCTTGGTCATAATGAAACAGCATGCAGCAGTAAAAAGAGACAAGTCAATATCACTTATACCACAAGTTTCTGTGTAAGTGTTAACTACCTGGAAGTGCACAAGCCCCATGCTGCACCATTTACGCACACAGAACTTCTCATAAGTCATTTGACTTTTCACAGGTTCTGAGATACAATAACATCTAACCTACTGTATGCATCTCACAGTTCCCTAAATAGCAGCAAGTCGGTAACACATTAAGCCTTTCTGTCCTTGATAATTAGATTATGTTTCACTATAAAATGAATTAAATTATTTAAAAGACATTTGCTGCAGAGTCAAGTGAGGTTTCAGGTAATACTGACACAAATGAAGGTGGATGAATGGCCACGTGCTCAACCTCAACATCAGCCATCGGCAAAACAGGAACGTGGCATAGCCTCATATCCTCCCAGGCCTGTTCGACCACTTAAAACTAGAAAAAATAGAAGAAAGGGACAACCATTCATTTCACAACCCTCCCTGTCTATGACTCCTTGCGCAACTTTGCCTTCTTCTCTTTTGTTCCTTCACTTTTTTGTCAGTCCATATGTACCAAGCCTTTCCTGGCACCATTACAAAAGTGAAATACATTTCTATTTCTGTGTCAGGGTGAGTCTGTTTCACTGCAAGCAATTGGAAGTGCTCAGAATAAACCTGTAGGCCAAAGTAAGGAATCACACTTTCAATTTTTGCTGCGGGACAATAAAATCAGGTGAAAAAATCCCATAGACGTGCACTGAATGAGGCAGATTTATATGATGTATTTATGTTTTCTTACCACATATCTGAAAGCAGTCATCAGATTTGGCAAGGCGTGAGCTAATAAAAAAGAAAAACATCTTGAAGTCACTTTGGAAGAAAAAACTCATACTTTTTCAAACTGTTAGCAATGATTAATGAACTGGAACAATCTTTTTTTTTTTAACTAATTTGCATAAAACTAGACTATTTGATACTTCTGAGAAATAAAATGCTGCACTGAGAACCATTAATGTTTTCCATTTAAGTGTAGATGAACCTCCAACACATTAGGAGATTGAATTCAAAGGTCAGCTCTGAACTTTTCACACATGAGACTCCAATTAGGCAAAGTGTCATTCGAGAAATGATCTCCAGAAAACAAGAATTAGAGGATGGAAATGTTGAATAAACAAACCAGCACTTCTGAATCATTAGTGTAAGCAGATTGAACTGTAGGGGCTCATTTGCTTTAATGTGATCTGTGAAATATTAGAAAAGGAGGCTGGAAAAGATGAGGAAAACCTCATAACAGATGATCTTCAGAAAACACCACGCTCTGTGATTGACAGTTCACCGTGAAACAATAAACAAACCTCAACCATGAACGTGGTTTTTGGATCAACATTACGCATTAGCATGTAACCGAACACAAATTTTCATGTGTTTTTTTTGTTCTCGAGTCTTGAGAGGACTTTAAATGCAGACCTTTTAATGTAACATAACTGAGTAGACTGCTCCAGATTTGTATTAAAAAACAAAAAACAAATTCTGTGGTTCTGACAAGACAACAACTACAAAGATAAGACGACAAAAAGGGGGGAAACCCATTTCTACCTCAGAGTTAAAACAGATAATTAGTGACACTGAGATAAAAAGTTTCATTTAAAAAAAAAAAAAAATCATATTTCTTTACGAGAAAAAGTTGGAAATTCAAGGAATTTACATTTACATTTAGAAATAAGGTTGTATTGCAAGATATTTACATTGCAGGATTTAAAGTACCATTTAGAGATATAAAGTTACGAGTAAATTACAATTCGCAATTACTGTACGAGTAAAGTTGTACTGCAAAATATAGTCAAACTGCAAGATTTAAAGGCACACCGTGAGATAAATGTCACTTTCTGAAATATAAAGTTGCAAATATGAAAAACAAAGTGGCAGTTATGAGAAATTAAGTTAGCGTTATGAGAAATAAAATCACATTGCAAGATATAAAGCCACATCATACAATATGAAAGTCACAAATTAAGACGAAATTGTGAAATATAAAGTCGCAAGTACTCTGTTTTTTTTACTCTAAAGCGGAAACAGGCTTCCGTAGTTTGTGCCTTTCTGACATTTATCAAGCGATGCACAAAATAGAACAGATTCTTGTCTTGATACTAAAATAAAACATACAGTATGCTATATGACTGCCAATATCACTGTGAAATCGAATGTGGGCAAGAGTAGAAGCTGACTTTGTGACACCAGCTACACATAAAGTTCAGGCAGGAAATGACTAAAACAGTTTAACCCACGTTATCCGTTTCAGTAAAGGAAAGAAGTAGAGCACAGAAGTTTAATACAACCTGAATTCGATTGAAATTCCAGCCACAGTGCAGCAGATAAACAATCTTAACCAGCGCTCACGAGAGAAGTTTATCACCACACAAGCTCAAGCGTCTGCTGGAGAAACCTGACCCTGTGTGATAACATCAAACAAAACTGCTTATATCAAGCCAAGATGACTCGCCAACTGCAAAATGTAACAAACAAGAGAAAAACAACAGAATTATCATGTCCTGAACAGAAGCTTCGACATAATGAGATGCGCTGGAACATCCAACAGTTTGAATTTCAGACAAGAAAAGGTTCCCAAATCTGATTTCAGACCAATCAAATCTCTTGAGAACAAGAACCCAGTCATCTCACATTTTTCTCCTAAAGTTTCGGAATTGTCAAAGATCTCAATATGAACTCAAACATTTCTTATTTACGAGAAACGTGTTAAAGTTGATGCTTAAATGAGACGTAACTGAGGGAATGTTTACAGAACAATGATTGTATTAAAAACGAAAACGTTTTTCCTTTGCATTTTTGAAAAGTTTCGCATACAGTACAATACAATACAATGTTGTCAAAATCATCCCCATTCACATGGATTGGCAAAAATGTCCAATAACACTGTATTATACATGCCAGGCCACTAGTTGCCGACTTTGCCTGCGCATATACATATTCCTATAGACTGAACACGTAATGCTTTGCGCATGATGTCAACGCTTTCACAAATTTGCGTTTTCATAGTTTGCACAGATAATGACATCTTTTTTTAAAAAACTTTTGCATTTGCAAAAAAGTTTGCATTTTCAGACCCCCACTGTTGTCATGTAAATGAATGGCCAAAACGCATAAAAAGTTTTCAGTTTTTAGTTGAAAATGGTGTTGTGTAAACACCCCCTGAGAACTCGGTTAAGTCTCTTGAGCTATGAAAGTGCAATAACGTCCTGTGAGTTGGCTGTTTTGGTTGACATGGAAGTAGAATTAAATGGCTGTAGTTCAGGCGGCTTTAAAAAAAGTTAATTAAATTGTATTTAAAGAGAATGAGACCAGGGCTTGTAAAATCCATTGAACATTCATCCAATTTCCATCTGTTACACAACACCTGAGATAAGACACGAGAACAAAACATTCACACAATATCCAAATATGCATGCTTTCATGCTAGGCATTATGCAAAAGCAGTACGCCAATGAACACTTTTGAGAAGTCAAAAAGTTGAGTTCACTATATACTCTGAAAGCATTGGAATTTGCATGTAGCCACAGCCAACTGAACTTTCTGGAACAATCCACATGGTATTCTATTGTCTCATCAAAACGTCCCAAAGGTTGTAGGTGAAATAGTGTATTTTGGAAAATTCTAAATTCCCAAGAATCTTTTGTCACTCCCAGGAAAACAAAGGCAGGACTATGTCATAATATACTCTGAGGATGAACTTTTCTCTCCGATGTACAGTAAATGCAAGATTTTCAAACTTCCACAGAAAGCATACCACAGGCCCCAAATGTCTAGGGATGCACTGAGGCACACTGCACACTTCAAAACAATTCTGTTGACGCAGTTCAACTTATTTTTTTTATCAGTCAAGTCGTATTATACTGTACAGTATACTAACCACATGCCAAAATAAATCAACTTGCATAGTGTGTTTTATATACCCTCAACATCCCTCCCAAAAAATAAAAGGTTCCCGTAGGAAAGTAAAATAAAAAATGAGATCTCTCAACTGTCCCTGATAGCAATGCAAGAAACTTGCAAAATTTGTGTCTAGAGATCTCAATATCTTAAACTGTGAACAAATTGGTCAAGAAGTCAGACAAAAATAGATTTCAATATAAGCACTTCTCATCAAATTCTCCAAATAATAGACCATCTAAACTACACAATCCACATTCATCTATCCATGCATCTGCATCACATACAAAAACCTTTAATGTCAACCTTCAAGGCTTTTGCATCGTTCAGGCAAGCCAAAATTCAAAGTTTGTTTAGATGAACGTTCCTTTTTTATTTATTGTTATCAGTGTTCCTGGAGTATGAATGTCTTGAAAAACACATCAGATCAAAGCACGTATGCAGTCGCACTTACAGAATTTAGGGCTGTATGTATGCGATTTTGTTTTCAGCGAATGAGAGATCAGAGAAACAGTTGCTGTTGACCAGGCGCTCAATTCCATGCGTTCTCTTGTTTTGAAACATGTCAGAATGCAATTTACAATCCAATGCAACTATGCTTTGCATGCTCAGTGTTGCCACAGGGGGTGCTATGGTAGATGCTGATATTTCTTCAAGAACAGTAGTTCTTGAATTTCATCTGTTGGAACCAAAAAAAAAGAACTTATCTGAGTGACTCTGACAAGGGCCAAATAGTGATTGGTAGACGACTGCGTCAGAGCATCTCCAAAACGACAACTCTTGTGGGGTGTTCTTGTTCTGGTATGCAGTGGTTAGTACATACCAAAAATGTTGCAAGGTAGGACAAATAGTGAACCAGCGTCAGGGTCATGGATGCCAGAGGCTCACTGATGTACATGGGACGTGAAGGCTAGCTCGTCTGGTCCGATCACACAGAAGAACAACTGTAGCTCAGATCGCTGAAAAATGTAATGCTGGCCATGATAGAAAGGTGTCAGAACACACACGTGAGCGTCAGAATTGGACCATGGAACAATGGAAGAACATTGCCTGGCCACAGGGGGTGCTATGGTAGATGCTGATATTTCTTCAAGAACAGTAGTTCTTGAATTTCATCTGTTGGAACCAAAAAAAAAGAACTTATCTGAGTGACTCTGACAAGGGCCAAATAGTGATTGGTAGACGACTGCGTCAGAGCATCTCCAAAACGACAACTCTTGTGGGGTGTTCTTGTTCTGGTATGCAGTGGTTAGTACATACCAAAAATGTTGCAAGGTAGGACAAATAGTGAACCAGCGTCAGGGTCATGGATGCCAGAGGCTCACTGATGTACATGGGACGTGAAGGCTAGCTCGTCTGGTCCGATCACACAGAAGAACAACTGTAGCTCAGATCGCTGAAAAATATAATGCTGGCCATGATAGAAAGGTGTCAGAACACACACGTGAGCGTCAGAATTTGACCGTGGAACAATGGAAGAACATTGCCTGGTCTATAAATCACGTTTTCTGTTAGATCAGGTGGATGGTCCCCATGTGCGTAATTTTCCTAGAGAAAAGCTATCAGCAGTTGCACTATGGGAAGATGGCAGTCCGGTGGACACAGTATTATGCTTAGAGCAATGTTCTGCTGAGAAAACTTGGGTCCTATCATTCATGTGGATGTTCTTTGACACGTACCACCTACCTAAAGATTGTAGCAAATCACGTAGACCCCATCATGGTAATAGCGTTTCCTGATGGCAATGGCCTCTTTCAGAAGAATAATGCACCCTCACAAGAAAATTGTTCAGGATTGGTTTAAGGAACATGACAAAGAGTTCAAGGAGTTGCCTTGGCCTCCAAATTCCCCAGATCTCAATCCGATTGAGCATCAATGGGATGTGCCGAACCAACAAATCCGATCCATGCAGGCCCCACCTTGCAACTTGCAGGACTTAAAAGATCTGCTGCTAATGTCTTGGTGGCAGAGACCACAAGACACGTTCAGAGATCTTGTGGAGTCCATGCCTCAACACATCAAAGCTGTTTTGGCAGCACGAGGGGGACCTACAGGATATTGGGCAGGTGGTTTTAATGTTGTGGCTGCACAGTGTACGTTCAAATTGTAATGTCACTTTCTCTGTTAGTCAGTTGTTATAATAGTGGTCAAAACAGATGAAAGCTCTTCCAACAGAAACTGTTTTTGGAAAGACATGCTACAATGAAAAGTGAAACAATGTGTTAAGGAGTAGGAAGTTTAAAGAAATAGTTCACATAAAAATGAAAGACCCTCATGTCTTTCCAAACCCATAAGACCTTTGTTCATCTTCGGAACACAAATTAAGATATTTTTGATGAAACCCGAGAGCTTTCTGACCCTACATAGACAGCAATAAAACTGAAACACTTAATTGCTCAGAAAGGTAGTAAGGACATTGATCAAATAGTCCATGTGACATCAGCGGTTCAACCGTAACTTTATGAAGCTACGAGAAAAACGTCCATCTCTTTTAGTTTATCATCTGTATATTCTGGTTCAAATAAGTAAGGCTGCAAGTTATCCTCTTTGTCGAAATCTTTAGATACGTTTACGAAGATTGTTTTATGTTCAGCGTGCGTCTTCTTCTTCTTGTAAAAACAAAGCACAGTTCATATGAGTTCTATGTCAGAACGCCGGCTCCTGCGTAATGAAATGACACAGAAGAGAATAAATTGTTGAATAAAGTCATAGTTTTTGTTTTCTTTGCACACAAAAAGTAGCTTCTCGTAGCTTCATAAAATTAAGGTTGAACCACTGTTGGACTATCACATGGACTATTTTAACGATGTCTTTACTATGTTTCTGGGCCATAAAACATTTCAGTTGCGTTGTTGTCTATGGGAGGGTCAGAAAGCTCTCGGATTTCATCAAAAATATCTTAATTTGTGTTCCGAAGATGAACGAAGGACTTACGGGTTTGGAACGACATGAGGGTGAGTAATTAATGACAGAATTTTCATTTTTAAGTAGTTTAAACCATAAAGAAATCTGTACCATCTTGTAGGCCAATAGTACTGATATAAAAAAAAGTTTCATTAAGTCTCATTACTAAAGGGAATTCCCCTAATGTTATCGCCTTTGAAAATGAAAATTTAGATGTTCAGGAAGTCCACAACCTCCATCAGTATGGTTTCTCATGGCTATTTTTGTTTCTACAAACTACTGAGACTGTCATTCTGAAAGAGAGAGAGAGAGAAAAAACAGCATCCTGATAAAGATCAGGGAGTATTGAGGGTTTGA
Organism: Sinocyclocheilus rhinocerous; assembly: GCF_001515625.1. Lineage (NCBI taxonomy): Eukaryota > Metazoa > Chordata > Actinopteri > Cypriniformes > Cyprinidae > Sinocyclocheilus > Sinocyclocheilus rhinocerous. Next base: position 47,067 of record NW_015630423.1, on the reverse strand, counting down.
GCTGTTGTCAGTATTTCAGTCAGAGATAAGTGGGGCTGAACATCATAAACCTTTAAAATATAAGTTTTAATTTGAGGTCTTTATATTTTAAATCATAAAAGATTATTCAAGAAAATAAAACTGAAAAATGTTCAAACTCCCAAGAGGTAAAAACAGCATAAACATACGGTTCTCTTCTAGTTTCATACTTTCGTGATCTTACAGGGCATGTCATGAGGTCAAGCGTACCACACAAAGAGTACTAAACAAAAACACATTAATTTTAAAAACAAATGAATGAATCCTTCTCACAGAATCCAAGACAAATATCTAACATTTGAGATCACTCCATCAAAATTCATGAAAAACATGTTTGCATAAGACAGCAAGTACACATTACTCAATTTTTTTCTTTTTTTGTGGTTTGCCACAAGAGACCATAACTTTGGAAGGTCTGTTGTAGGTATACAAGGCTGCTGGCTATAGACTCTGATTTTTAATTTGATAAACCTTTTGAATTACAATGAGAGTCAGCTCATGATCTTTGTCCAAGATAAGGCCACAGACCTGCTTTTTCCTGTGTACTATGAAACTCGCACACAGATATGCACTTTGGATGCCCTTAAAAGTCTCAAACACAAGTAATATTTTGCTAATCAAATGAATCATTCCTCTTTGTTGCTATTGATTTTAACAAAGATGCATTACGTTCCTAAATAATCCAAACACTGTAAATAGTTTATGATACAATAAAAAAACAACAACAGAGAAACAGAGAAAAACAAAAAGTTGTGTAAGGATATGATTAAGATGAAGTAAGGGTTTTCAAACATATTTTTTATCAATTTTTGAGAGAGTTTTTATAAATAAATAGTTTGAAGACTCACAGGTCTCTGGTGTTTTGAAGAAGCCCAACAAATAAAATATGTCTTATGAAAATAAAATGTATAGATACTCAAGTGACCTGGAGCTGGTCATATTTGGTTGGCCCTGGGTTCGGCAGTAACTGAAAGCACTTTATGAAGCCTTCGAGACTCATCCTTCAAGACTTCAGAGCATTCAGTCATTGAGCCACAACACCACAAGCCACAATATTTGAAAATCACAAACAATCAGAGTACAATAATGTTCACTTTGTGATTTTTAGCTGGGTAGGACAGGAAACACATCTTTTGACAATTTGACCATTAATCATGAGCTTATGCTGATGTTTCATTCTTTTACATGGATCATTTGTCGTGCTGTAAATAGATGCTTCATCTAGTAAATGCGGAATAAAAAATCAGAAAAATGTCATTTTTGTTTTATTTACCTACAGTTAGGAAGTTCCTAAAACTTCCAACGTTCAGGAACACAGTAGGTGAGCTGGATTAATGCTTTTGTTTGAGTTCAAACAAGTCTACATTGAAAAATGGTTTTGTGGCTTTCACTCCCACTTCCCCTCTACCCAGCATGCAAAGGGGCATGAATAATTATGGTTGTCGTGTTTGACTATTTGACATTTTCCTCTCAGACATGTAAAGTGCATTTCTCAGAGGAAACATGGGATAAAGCTCATAATAACAAATACGTTAAATCTAAAAGGGAACAATTTACATAGAATTTGCACGTTTTAAATCAGCAAGTTCGGTCAAGAAGTAATTCAACTTAAAAATGGTTTAACTAATATATCGCCATACTTCCCAAATAAGACAATTGTTTTGTATTTATAAGTTTACATAAATGTGTATATATACATTTTCTGAAATATCATGTTTATAAAAGGAAGACAAGGCATGACGTTAAATCTGAAGGGAAAAAGGATGAGATGAACGAAATGTAGCTGCAGATTATAAAGCTTTACAATAAAAAAACTAAAGTGTTTTAAATGTTTCTCTTTTTTTCATCTGGGCACTGTTTTGTTAGCCTATTTGTTGTTGCAGTTGTTAATATTACAATTTTAATATGTTTTTAGCAATATTTAGTTAGGTTTTTATCAAATTGAATGTCAACACAACATGTCACTTTATCAGTTGTTTTGAAGTAAATATACTCATCATCTAGGCTATATGCTTTTTGGGTTTGTTAGATATCTTGTTAAATATGTTTGTTTGATAATATGTGTTAATACACATTAAAAAATAATAAATGCATTTTTATAATTTCTAATTAACATACAGGGTCATTTATAATAAATCAGAGATGGCCCACTTTACTAGACCAGATGGTATAATAAAAAATATAACAATAATATTTATTTAAATAATAATAAACAGTTAAAAAATATTAATAATAATATTTAAATCATTTTTATAACACAATTATGGCTGCACTATGTTTGGGTAAAAATCTTAACTAATAAATATCCCCATACTTCCCCTGTTTTGTATTAAATTGTATTATGTTTTGAATAAATTAGAGATGGTCCACTTTACCCGAAAAGACGTTTGTCTGGAGTGCATGATTTCAAAATGTTTATGCCTTCCAAATAACACATTCTATGAACTGAATTCAAATGAAATATTACAGCTTGACCTTAGAGTTAACTAATGTAATTAAGAAAAGAAAAGAAAAAAAACGTCTGTGTATCAAAACTACAACTTTAACAAAAAGTGTCCAGCTTCACTTTTTACAGCGTATGATCTATAAACATCTTGTTTCTCCTTTCCTAATTAAGGCTGTAATTATAGTGTATCGCTAATGAACAGCTCATCCTGATATATCCCTCAGACCAAAGGGAGCCAGATGAGCTCATGATAACTAATACCAGTGGTATTTTAATAATTGATTATTAAGAAAATGGCTGGTTTGAAGGCCTGAAGAGACAAACAGGAAAGCCTAGATCAATTCAGCCATGCAAGAGTATTCATTTCACATCAGCTATCTGCGTATTATGGGTTGTGGTGCAATGAAAACCAGTTATACATAAATCTGTCTTGACTGCATCATTGGCCTGAGCAGAAAGGCAATCCGCTTTTCAACAAACTCTCTCCATAAGTTACTTGCATAACAAAAAACTGCAATCAAAAGCTTGCTGTGGAACATGGGCACTCCCAAAAACATGAGAATTTATGAACAACTTTCCAAGAGCTTGAGAGAGAGTCTTGGATAAAAAGCAGAACCAGTGCTTACGAAGTAATTGGTTTGGCTATTAAAGGTCCCCTGAAGTGCCTTGAAACATGCAGCATTATTCTATGTGGTGACGTAATTTCAACTGAAACAGGAAGAGAGGGCGGGACATATCGAGCAGCCCCGCCCCCTTTTTAAAATAGCCAATAGCGTTTTGTTTATATCTGCTCGGGCCAGAGCCATTGAGTTCGGTAAAGCGCATTTGACAGCCACAGTCTAATAGATTACCCACTAGATTCAATATGAAACTCTTAGTAAAACAAAATAGTGGTCATAATCATGCTGAGGCTGTGTAGTTGTAAAAGTTTTTAAAATATGCCGACTTCTTGCGATCGCGTCTCTGGACCAGAGACAAAGTCCAGATCAGACTGTTCGCGTGAAACAACGTGAAACCAGACCTCATTTGCCCCAATCGAAAGCATATTTACACTGTCTGAATCATTCCCTATCACCTACATTGTGCACTTCGAGCCATTCACTGTATAGGAAATACTACACTGTGAACAAGTGACCGATCTCAGCTGCAGCTTCAGCGTCTATTTATAGTGCAGAGGGCGGGGGCTTCGGATTCTAGAGAGCATTTGATTGGTCAGAAGATTTGATGAGAAGATGAAGTACAATGTGATGTCAAAAAAATCGTTGACCCGTTTTGGCAGAAGTGACGAACTAAAAGCTTTCCTAATATCTTCTAAATGCGATTTTTGTCACTGTTTTTTTGGAGCACACTGCCTTATAGATAACCTTAAGACTAACATATTGATACTAACACCCAAAAAACTCTAATTTTGATTTCATGGGGACTTTAAATCTTGACCTTTTTCCAAAGGAGACTTGTGCATTTTCTTTGGTTCACCTTTCCTTCAAAGGTTTGGATCAATAATCTTGACAATGGTTTGTGCAATTTATCACTGGGCTTGTACTCAATGGTTCTATCTTGGGCCTGCTTGAATATCTGAGATCTATGAATAGTCATGATAACGCGGGTTTCATATGACCCTATTTGGTGTGCATAGACATGCTGATATTATTTGATTTTTATTCCCCAGTTATTTTCAGAGGTTAGTGCAGCGAGTCTCAGGTATCATCGTGTTCTTCACTGACTCCAGGTCAGCACCTCTGGAGACTCAGTAATGTACAAGCTTACCTCACTATTGATCTCAATATTGATCAGTGCTTTCATGGTGGCCTTTACTTCCTTCAGCTCAGATAATCAAGAGACGAGGAGAACTCAGAGATGGATTAAAGATGGTAATTACTAATTAGGAAAAGCGGGACTTGCAGCAATTATAATCCATCAATTTAAATGCTTCGACAACATATGTCCAAGAACAGCAAACAGCCCAAGAATGCAAACCCACAGCAAAATCATATTATAAGAAATATTCTGGGTTCAGTACAAGTTAAGGTCGTCAGCATAATGTTGATTACCGCAAAAAATGATTTTGGCTCATCCCTCATTTGCCAATTTTTGGAGGATGTAAAAAAAGCTTAGCATTTTATAAAAGCACTTACATTAATTTGGTTAAAAACTTATTAAAAGGGTTACAAAGCATTATCTGTGCTGTAAAGACATTCCCGTCATTAATCCAATCACCTTAACCCCTTTAAAGGTAAATAGAATCAATTTTGATGTTTGTTGACCTTAAAGGGGTATTCTTGGTTCAATATATGTTATTGATAGCACAAATGACAGCACTTGAGGGATAATGTTGATTAACACAAAACATAATTACCACTGGTCTCTGTTTTTTGAAACAGGGTTACAGTAACAATGTTTCCAGCCATATATGAACTAAATTGAGGCAGATCAGCTTTTATTTGATAAGCAATGCAAAACAAAAAAACTTTGTGACTTTGCCTTAACAGATCACAAGATTTTATTACATCTCAAATGTTAGTTTTAACATAATGTTTTAGTCATTCTAAAATATATGAAAAAAATTATAATAATGGTATAATTACCTCCCACAACTGCCTGTTTGTGTTCCCAAACATCAAGTATTTGCCTCTAAACGCAAGATAACATGACAGCATTTGGTTAAATTCCAAACTTTGGAGGGAAACTAGTGAGTCTCTTACAATGAAAGGGAATGGGGCCATTGTGCGTCACTGTAACAGTGCAAATTAATGTTTGTGGTAATCAACATTATGCCTCAAATGCTGTCAATTAAGCTTAACTGTTATTGAATCAGGAATATTTTTTTTTAAGGTCAACATGACATTAAAATTGATTCAGCTTACTTTCTTAATATATGTTTCTAATCTTACTGCATGATTGATGGTATTGCAATAAATAATATAAATAATAATAATAATAATATAAAAAAAAATAATAATAATATAATAATATAAAAATAATTAATAATAATAATAATAACAAGAACAAGCAAATAAATAGACAAGCAGACAGATTAAATAAATTTTATTTATTTATTTATTTTTAATACATCATTATATTATTCAAAACCATACATCTAATTTCTGACCATTGGCCATGTCTAAAGCGGAGATGATTAGCAGGACCTTTTAACTACAATAATATTGAGAGATTCACCTTATAAAAATACTGTTCAGTGATGTAAACTTGCAACATTTATTTGTCTATCATATACAGTATTATATATTATATTCATTAATATGAACTAATGATGAGTTAAGGCATGTGCTAATCAAGAATCATATGAATTCATGTGTGAATAACACCCACCTTGACTACATGTTTGTTATTGTATTAATTAACACTTTGACTTAACACATGAATTCATATGACTCATGTTGTAGTTAAGGATAGTTCTTGATTAGTACCTGCCTTAACTCATCTTTAGCTCATATTAAAGTAATATTTAATTGTATTAGTACATGAATAATAGTATACTGTTATTGTAAAGTGTTACTGTTTCTTTTAAGATTTCAAACACGTAAGTGTATTGACAAGCCCATTTGTGTCATACCCAAAAACGGTCAGAACGATATGCTTGCAGGCGCACATTTTGAGCAGCTCCATCTGTACACAGTTCAAGAAAGACAGACTGAGCACATGGCCTAATATTAAATAAAATCAAAATGAATTCTTTTCTCATAAAAGGAAGGGAAATTAAAGTAACTCTGTATAATAAAATGTGCAATTACTTTAGCCAGAACCAAATTTTCAGGCCTCTGTTGGGTTTTAAAAACTCATTGGATGAAGGTCAAAGAGATCTCAAACAAACAGTCCGTCTGTTTAACTTTGTGACATTTCTGAACACAATAATGAGTCACGCAGTAACGCAATACGAATGATGAGTGCTATACGTAGTTGGAAACGATAAAAGAGGAAAAATATATGAGCCTAAACCTTAAACAGGTGTCAGATTACAGTTACAATGAATTAACAGTGAAATATTGCGTGCAAATGAAATTCAAGGTCTACTGTATCTTTATTGAGCAAACACTTAGGCCTGACAGCAGTCGCACAATAAATTAAATTCAGATGACAGAGTGATCAAAGGCAGCGTGTCATTTCCTGCTCCGTGTGCTGCGGTAGATATCACCAGCATTGGCAAATGCCCAGTGCCACAACTAGGTTATTGTTAAAACTGCTCATATTACAGACACACATGGATGTTTCTTCTACTATGAGATCTTTTGCCGTTTTAGAAAATAAACTCTCTTAAAACACACTCTTCACACTCTCACTTGTTTAATTTATCCACTAACAATGTTCAACAGTTTATACAAAATATATACAGTTTTGGAAATGGAAATGGAAGTGGCAGAAAAAATAAAAAGTAGGGATGCACCGATACCACTTTTTCCAGTACTCGCCCGATACGATACTTTTATTTTTGTTACTTGCCGATACAGAGTACCGATAACGATATTTTTATTGCATTTGTACATTTTTTAAATATTGGGTACAGAAACAAAAAGAGTATGTATAATGTTAGTTGGTTAACTTCATTTATCAAATAGATACAGTCAAACCAAAATTTATTCAGACACCTTCAACTTTTCTCACATTATCACAGTTTATTCGCTATAGTTTAGAAAATGGTAATAAAATATGACAAGAACTCAGAGTTAAACTGTGTCAGAACAAATTCATTGATAATGCTAGAAAATTCTGATAGAAAGCTCGCGCATCTGCGCCGCCGCGCGCTCAATCCACTCAGCGTGCTTTGCTTATCATCTCGCACACGTCAGCTATACAGGCGTTAATACTGAATTTTAACATTATATTCATTGCATACATATACTTCGTAGACATCCTTAATCTCTAATAACCATTCTGCTGTCTGTTGTCGGTGTTTCTTTGTTTGAATACGGCACTTATCGCATGCTGTGTGGTATCGCCGTTTGGTATCGGGGCATTTTAACGAGTACGAGTACAGGAGCTCAGTATCGGGCCCGATACCGATACCAGTATCGGTGCATCCCTAATAAAAAGTAAATTTTCCTATAATTTACGACAATGATATATATATATATATATATATATATAAACCAAAAAAAAAAACATTTTGGAATGGAAATGATGCCACAAATGAGGAGCAGTTATAATTGTAACACATTTTTCACTCGGTAAATACTTAAATGTTTTATAATTACAGATGTTATGTTTTATGATAGAGATTTTATAATTACATTGATAACTACTTAAATGTTTTATAATTAGAGTTATCAACTGTATATACTAAATAATTCTAGATTGGAAGTTAGGGCCTAGGAGACAAAAAAGCAGCAATAATAATAATAATAATAATAATAATAATGAAAGCATGTAAAAAAAAAATCAAAATTTTTTTTTTTTATCTTTTAGTTTTGATGAAAATCAACCCCTGAAAATAAGTGTCTGCAGCTGAAAACCTCCCATGAATGCAGTTTTAAAAATATAATATATAATATAATAATATTCTAATATATAATAGTCCTTGAAATTGGGTCAGACACTCATATACACCCATACACTTTGGCCCTTGTCTTCTACTGAATCAGTAAAATACATAAACCAGGTATTTACTGATATTGTGACACATTTCCTTCCTCCTTTATGCATGCAGTCTCTCTGACAGGAAATGTCCTGTTGGACCTTGTGCTTGCTCTGAATAGAGACGTGCCTTGCAGTTTAATGTTAGAAAAGTTATATATGACATCTGGGTGGGTGCAAATACATGTGATTCTGAGTCTGTGTGTATGGAAAGAAAATCGCAATGGTTTGGTTGTGTAAACTATTTGCTTTGGATAAAGTATCTAGTGTTTATTTCCAGGCGACAAACAGAACATCTCATGAGACAAAGGGAATACCATTAGTGTCATCTGTCATCTTTTATATATACTATATATACTATACTATATATATATACTGCAGAGACTGTATGATGAAGTGTACAAAACGGCTGGGAGGTCATGATAAAGATTCAAAATACAGAGAGCTTAAAGTGCGCTGTCAATTTAATGCATTAGGGCCAGATTTACTAAACAGGGCAAATTAGCGTGAGACTATAATCCCATAGAAGCGCCAATGGGAATGGAAAGTTCTGTGGGTGATTTACTGACAATGCGCAAAAGAAAGAAAACAGACGCAGCCAGCACATTTCCAAAATGCAATCTATTTAAAGCAGCGCAAATTAGCAACAGTTGCAGCCATGTTAAGTGCAAAGTGGGTTAAGACATGCTGTTTTGACCATTAAATATTGGCACAAATACCAGTAAATTGTCTACCGCAAAACCGTAGTAAATCACGTTGAATGATTTATTTAAATACTCCCCTACCATAAATTTTGCATCTAAAAGGAAAACTCTTACAAATGCATATGCAATAAGGCCAGCCACAAAAATAACTGTCTATGCCTTTTCGTCACTATTTTTTAATTGTGTCTTGTAGTTTGTTTGTTTGTTATTTTAATGCCAAAATGGTTTGTGATGACACAAGCTGGCCCATAAACTGATTAATTATATAAAAAAATGCAATATAAATTAACACATTTAATTCCCTGACCACCATTTGACAGCCTTAGTTATTACTTTCATTAGAAGGTTTCTAACAAAATCTTTGTAAATCCTAATGCAAATATGAGCAAGCATCAATTATTAAAATACAAATAATTAGGGTATTATATTTAAAGGGGTCATATGATGCGATTTCATTTTTTCCGTTTTTTTACTTTAAACCGCATAAACACATTTCATTACACCAAATACACAAAATAATGTTCTTTTTAGCAGCATCATATGACCCCTTTAAAACGATTTAGATCCACAGCTTTTATTGTAGAAAAATTTTAAGTGATTTTACTATGTGCAAAAACAGAAAAAAACAACTATTCTGAGAACTGAACTTGTCAATGTAAAAAATGATTCACTATATTTGTTTCAAAATATTACAAGCAATATTATCAATTAAATTCAACACATTAGAATTTATTAGAATTAATCATTATGCTAATGAACACTATGTTATGCATACCAGGCCAGTAGTTGGCGATCAAGAAACACTTTGCGAAAACGTTATACGCATGCACATGACGTCAACTTTTTCACAAATTCACGTTTTTGTTGATTACATGGAGATGATAGAGGCATCGTGTTCAAAAGCTTGTGTTTTCAGGCCCTGATGTTAATAAACAATCACTGAAGGAGAAAATAAACATTTTTAGGTTACCATTATGGTGGTAAGTGTGTGCTTTAGTTGGGCTCTTGACCCTTGAATTTTTATACAATTTCTTTTGACTGCTGTAGCTGAGTTATAGCAGCTAGACAAGCCAAGAGAAAATGAAATGGCAGCATCGATGTAGTTGTGGTGGTGGTGGTGGTGGTTGTTGTTGTTATGTTTTAACATCATCATCTGACCTGAATCTCTCAATTGGATTTACTTGATCGATTACAGCCATCCTGTGATTGCACAGTATAAGGTCTGGAAATTTCAGAATAATCAGAGAGATATTTAAAAGCTCTTCTAATCAAAACATTATAAAAAAAAAAATACTCTCATTTACAAAGACATCAAGAATCAGCATGGGAACCTCAACAATGGTGACCATCAAAAAGCATGTTGCAGTGCATTCTGGGTGATTCCAATCAAAACTCATGCATGGCTCCCATCATGCATTGTGACATGAATAAATTATGAGCTGAATTGTCTAATTCAGTGGTTCCCAAACCTGTCCTGGAGGCCCCCCTGCCCTGCACCTTTTGTATGTCTCCCTTATCTAACACACCTGATTCCACTCATCAGCTCGTTAGTAGAGACTGCAAGAACTAAATTGGGTGTGTCTGATTAGGGAGACATACAAAATGTGCAGGGCAGGGGGTCCTCCAGGACAGGTTTGGGAACCACTGGTCTAATTTATTTTATTCTTACTATTTTCTTTTATGTTTGCTGTTTTTATGTGATTTTTTTTAGTAGCTTGTTTTGTGATGCTCAGAGTTGATCTCTTTATCTGAATGTGCTGTTTGTCACCATTCTTGAGATTTATATGCTGGTTCTTGATGTCAGTGTGTGCCTAAAATACGTTTTTTTTCCCCTTACATTTTTTGATCAGAACAATTATTAAAAAACTCTTTGGACTATACTGAAAATTCCAGGTCTTCTACTGTAGAATCACAGGGCTGCTATAATGAATATAAATCTAACTCAGAGATTAGTCTCTAAATGAGCTCAGGTCAAATGATGATTATGTAAAACCATAACCAACACCACCTGATTAACTTTTTTCTAGGATTGTCTAGCTGCTATAACTCAGTTACAGCAGCCAAACAAAATGTATTGCTAACAAGTCAAGAGCCCAACTAAAGCAAACACTGACCACCTTAATGGTAACCTAAAAACTTAGATTTTCTCCTTCAGTGATTCTGTTTGTTAACATCAGGTGTCTTCAATAACTCTGTTTTGGGGGCCTGAAAACACAAACTTTTGAACACGATGCCTGTATCATCTTTATGTAAACAACAAAAATGTGAATTTGTGAAAAATTTGACATCATGTGCATGCGTATTATGTTTTTGTGGGGTGTTTCTTGATCGCCAACAACTCGCCTGGCATGCATAATATAGTATTCTTTAGCATAGTGTTTTTTTTTTTTTGTCCAATGAAACCATTATTTTTGTTTAAATTTTACTTCATTTTTTCATGCTATTTTACTCATTTTGAATGGTTAATTGTAAGCATCTCATTGGATTCATTCTAATTAATTCTAATGTGTTAACTTTAATTAATAATATGCTTGTAATATTTTGAAAAAATTTTATTGAGTAAATATAGTGAATCATTTTTTACAGTATACTCAGAAAACCCTGCCAAACTATTTTAAACTGGTGTAGAGAAAAAACACAGTTAGTCTGATCCAGTCTTCCAGGGTTGTCAAGTTTGTAACGTGCATCTAAATTAAAAGCCAACAGCAATAATACATCAACTGGTATTTGGGAATACAATCCAAGAATAATAGCCTTTGTTAAGTAATACATGTCCCAGCTCCCCCGCAGCACGTACACGCCCAGTGATTGCTACAGGCGACTCAAAGACTACAACCAAACCTCACCTACAGCTCACCTTCAATGGGTTAAAGAAGCTAAATATGTGCTATGTTTCACTGCAGCTGGCTAATTTGTAAAATGCAGACTTCTTGTTTAGTCAATCACATAAAATAAATGATTAGTATGTGTTAGCATGAGGCAGTTTAAAGGCAAAAGATTTTCTTTCTTATGGAGATCTTTAAAGGGGTCATCGGATGCCCATTTTCCACAAATTGATATGATTCTTTAGGGTCTTAATGAAAAGTCTATAACATACTTTGGTTAAAATTTCTCAATGGTAGTGTAAAAAACACCCTTTTTACCTTGTCAAAATCAGCTCTGTTTTCAGCAAGCTGTTTTAGTGTTAGTGTTTTAGTGGCGGACTGATGACAGCTCACCCAGGGCGGGTCTAAGGTAAAACACCAGTGTCAATCAACAATCGTGGGAGGGGCCTGGGTCTGTGTGACATCACACAGACAGGCATCTGAGAACGGCTTGATATGAGAAAGGGAAATGATTTAACGAGATTTTTAAAAAAGCACTGGGTGGATCTTTATCATTATAGGGTGGTTGTGTACACACACTGTCAACACACATTTCAGTTCAAACAACTTGTAAAAGTGCATGTCGCATCCGATGACCCCTTTAACTCTGGGAGCTTAGACTAAACAACTGTGAATAATTTGCCACCAAATTGAAAAGATAGACTACATGACCTTTTAAAGCAGACTCAATTGTTTAAAAAACAATTATAGTTCAAGCATGGCTATTTCCAATCTACCGCATCGATTTAAAATGATGACAAGGGCTGGGAAAGCGTATTCACACGGACAGGGATTTGTAGCAACAAAGACACCGGACTAGGGATGGGCAATATCTTATCGTTTGCGATATACCGGTAAACATTCTCCACACCATAAGAATTTGTCTTCTCGCGATAATAACGATAAAGTCTAGTTGTTGACATATTTCTGTGTGCGACTGTGTGGAGTGACGTGAAGGAAGGCGGACGTGAAATTGAGCAGCTCCTTCTACAATCTGGAACAGGTTTGGATAGGGCTGTACAGTGCCACAAAAATCGGTCTGAGCCTTGAGTAAATGTACTCTTATTTTGGGTAAAAATAGGAAAGATAATACTTTTCTCTAAAGAAACAGGATTCCCTAAATTATCGTCATTGATATCGTTATCGCAATAAATATCAGAAATTATCGTGATATATTTTTAAGCCCATATCGCCCATCCCTACACCGAACATTATAATTTTAATGAGGTGCTGATTTCCAGCGCCACAAGTGACATGGACTGTTGGTGATGTGACGTAGTTGACCAAAGTTAAATTTTAAGCAAATGAGTAGCGACATAATTCAGTAACTTTAAAACTAAATTTCAATACCGTGATAATACCGTATACCGTGATAAAAGCATTAGCAATTAATCGCAACATGAAAATTTGATACCGGCATATCCCTAGTAACTACCAATGCAATTTGCATCTGGTTGACTTAAATGCAAGGACAGCAACACCAACTAAAAGCCATCAGCAAAGTGACTCACTGAAAGGTCACTAAAATGTTTTTTGAAAACAAAAGCTTAAAAAAAACAATAGTTAACAAAAGAAAATGACATTTTCCGAGATGTGTGTTAGAATGCGGTGACATCATGAACAGAGTTTTCACTCAAGAGAAAATGAGAACTCATACCACTCACATACTCTGGTCTAGACCATTATATTAAAGGAAAGCACTTGACCAATAAAATGAGAAGGACCAGAACCTAACTGTTGTAAAATCATTCTCTGGAAAAGTAAAACAGGCTGGAAAACAGAGATTTAGCTTTGAACTATAACATTTCACAGTGATATAATGTCCCATACTCACAGTCAGCGGCAAGGAGCAAATGACGAAGATGAAAGTCATGCAGGCCAGCAGCAGTAAGTGGTCCATTTCCTCCTCTCCCTGTCCAAACCAGGTGCTCAGCCTCCTCTTTCGTCCAGCCGAAACCACCGATCCCCGACGTGTCAGCTGGCTCCTGTGCATGCGGCATAGGCTGACGATGACCGAACCATTGCACAAGAACACAACGGCGATGAGCAGCGCCATAAGCACGGCGTAGGACAGCGAGAAGGTCAGCGTTCTCCTCTCCTCATCCTCACCCTCTCCTTCTGCCTCCATCTTGATGAAGCACCACGTGCCTGGGCAGTACTGCTTGTGCCGTCCGTATCCAAAGAACGGCAGCAAGCAGAACATGAAGGTAAAGAGATAGATGAGGAAGAGGACGATCTTGGCAAAGCTGCGCCGCACGTGTTTAGAGTAGAAATACGGGTGACTGATGGCGAGGCACCGCTCCACCGCCATTGCACACAGTATGAGCATAGAGGCCAAGCCGAAGAACGTCATGGCGAAGGCGAAGAGTCCGCACAGCCACCAATCTCCCGTAAGACCCACCAGGGATTTTCTTTGGGCATAGCAAATGAAAACCGGTGGACTGAGCAAACATGTTCCCAGCAGATCTGTCAACGCCAGTCCTGTCACAAGAATGCAGAAGACTGAAGACTTGGTGCGATGCTCTTTTTGGTGGACTCCCAGGATAGCCAAAGCCATCAGGTTGCCAACCACCCCAGCGATGAACATCACAGCACTCATCACCGGATTCCCGTTCACATCGATGTTGGTAATGTTCTCGCATGATTTGTTTGAAAGCATGTTCAGACAGTCCCGCCCTTGAACCTTTGTCTATCGTGAAAAACTTGCAGTTCCTTTTCTTTGAGGATCTGTAAAAACAGCAAGCATTTCTTAAGAATCAATATGTCTGTCACAGACCTCAACTACAGTTGCTTAATGACCACATGAAGTGCCCGATGAATGCTGTTTTCTTTTTCTGTGTAGATGTACTTCATATTAAAACAGGAAATCGAGGCAGCATATATTGTCCATTGTTGTAAATAGCCTGTTTGCTTTAGTTTGCCTCAGCTATTTACTTTTCTATTGCTTGTTAGTGGCAGGTGGCTTTACACAGAGGTGGGGTCCTCATTGTAGAAAACATTTGTTTGGACAAAGATTTGGATATTCAAATATTTTATATGACTGAAATCAACCTCAGCACATTCTGTTGCAAAAACAAAATACATTTTAATAGTCATCTCAGGTAGAAACAGCTCCTTAACAAGTAACAACTGCACACTTTCTTTTTTAGACTTGTATGTGGTGATTATCTAAAGCATAGTTTTGTATGTGCAAACGGGTTTTTTAATTATTTTCTTTTTCAGTCAAACCTGAAGTAAACAAATATTTATCGTTTAGGTCACTAATAAAAAAGAAGCAAGTTTGGCAATGTGAACTCCTTTGTAAAAAGACGATGCATAAGATGCTCTTTGGATCATACTCAAATCAAGCTGAAGAACATGATCATCAGGTTTTATGCAAACTTCTGGAGTTCAAGTTTAAGTCATTAAAGGGGAAAAAAGGGACAAACCAAATACTTCTGAAAATCATGTACATTTTTCAGTTGAACTTTTCACTGAAAAACTGCTTTGCTGATAATGCAACGTGTAAGTAATTGTTCTTTAAAATGAGAAAACAAGCATTTTCAAGTGTGGTCTCAGATTTTTAAAGACTAATGTACAACCAGATGTTTTAGAGACTCAAATGAGTGTCATATTTGTATGATTTTAATTTATTACACGTTTGTCATGTTTTATGTATCATTTATCACAACGTATTACGGATGTTCCTTTGCTGAACAACTGAATCAAACTGCAATTATTTCACATCCAATAAGCTGTCATGAAAATAAAGCATCAATATTGAATCACAAGTCAGTCAGTACGCACCTGTCCACGGAGTGTCCATCACTGCTTCGCGCGGCCATTCCTCCCGACCACAACACTCACTAACCAACATAAATGGATTATTTCAGTCACTCCGAACATAATATTTAAAAGCGAAGTCGATATTGCTAGGTCTTCGGGCTTCCGTTTCTTCAGTAGAATTCTCTCGTTTAATTCATAAACAGGTTTTAGTTGAGTTATTAGTCTATCCAGTTCTGGCCAACCACCAGTTTTACGCGCAAAACAATTTTCGATTACAGCTCATTACGCTTCAAGCTAAACAAAACTGTAAGAAACGCGCTGACTCTCTTCATTCCTCCCGCTCGTTGGGAATGTAGACTGGTAAATCTACTAGTGAGACTTCCCTCCTGTGGTTGATAAAGTAGACGTGAGAAAAAATAGGAGGAACATCTGACAACTTCGTCCCTCCTCACTTATTCAACGTGCGAATGATCTGCATAACTCATAGGTTGTTAACTGACAAACAGACCAACGCATAGCTGGGTTAAGAATAATGTGTATTTAGAAAAAAAAAATTATATATATATATATTTAAATAAATAAATGAATAATATATTTAAGTTTGACTTTAGAATTCACATAATGGTGATGCATAATCCAATATAGGCTATTATTAAAAACGAAATGAAATAGTGTACAATTTAGTTGTTATAGCACAAAATTGAAAATGATCGTCTAATTTTCAAAACTAACTTAATATATAATAATATACTTTCACAATTATTTAAAATATACATTATTAAATAAGGTGAATGTAAAACAAAATTAGTTTATTATAAAAGTAAAAAATATATATTATTTAGCCTAATATATAAGATATCTATCTATCTATCTATCTATCTATCTATCAGGGGCGTCATGCACTCATTATTTTTGAGGGGGCATGTGACACACAGCAGCCACAACAGCTCTTATGTTTTATTTATTAATTTTTTTCCTTTTTATTCGAAACATTGCCAAACGCATTAACTATATGATGAAATATCTTGATTCTCACCTATGTTCGTTGATCTATAGTGGGCGATGGTCAAAGTAGCCTAATAATGTAGTCTATTAACTACGCATAAAAACATTTTCACTGACAGCCTAGAGTTCAAGCACCGAGTGAAGAAAACACCGGCATTTTAGCGATGACTCATCTGAACACCTCTGATTGGTCATTGCATTCATAAGCTCAACAGCATCGTGTGTGATTGGTTAATGCGCAGTGCTATAAAAACGCATCTGTCTCTGGCTCAGCGCCAGCCAGCGAACGCAGATTTGAATTTAGCAGCTGATGATATGATGCGCTGGACGATTTAATCATGCTGGTGTGATTGTATCAAATATTCAAAATATTATTCGGCTATTTTTTGTTTTTTTGGAAGCTGCATTCAAAATCCACTTTGCTCAGAAATCATGCCTTTGAATGGACATGAAGCCTCTATCTATCTATCTATCTATCTATCTGTAAAATGTTTTTTTGGTTTTCAATGGAACACTTATTTTTAAGAGTCTATAAGAGACATGAGAATGTTTCCCTCAACCTTACTAAGATTTATGTCCAAATTGATTTAATGGACTTGTGCTAACTCTTGAGATCTTCAGAAATATCTGTGGTCAGACTGCGGTCAAAAATAAAATGAACTCTTACTCACATGCTTTCTATAACTGTCTATAGACAGCATTCAGACTGTATTATCATCCATTAATGCAAATGAAAACAACTCGAAGTCTGAAATGAGATAATGTTTGGGTGCATCTGTTGTCGCTTAGCTGTGTGTGTACAGCGTGCACATATATATATATA